>NW_024093927.1:0-10988 GCF_014356525.2 Nilaparvata lugens | reverse complement strand
CATTTCTGAATTGGATCCTAGAGTATCTGATATCAAACATTCATGACGTATCACATGTTTAAAATCTGAAACCGATGCATTCATGTCATTGGTTGAAATGATGCACGTGTATTCGCCTCCATCCTCTTCTTTCAACGATGATATGTTCACGTGACTGACTGATGACATCATCATGAATGTCACATACTGACCGACCAGAAACCTTCAACAATCAACAACAAATTGCTATTGAATGATAAAGGTTGGAAAATGAACAGCACCTAAACTGTGTTTAATCATTTTTGATTTTATATTAGTCTCATGTTAACATTTTTATTTGCGGATCACAATATCGGGATCTATTGTTTGCTTCTGTTTCTACAGTGAAACCTCAGTATAGGTTCACCAGTCACCCCGATATACTGTAGTGCATTTCTGCTGCAGTCCACTGAAACGTCATATAGCTTTCAAACCTTGATATAGTAGCACCGATTTAGTACGATTTTTTATCGGCCCACTTGAGTCTTACTACATCAAGTTTCCACTGTACCTATCTATTTTTTAGTCTATGGAAACAAACCATTGATATTTCAAGACTAGTAGATTGGCATACTGATTCTCACAGGATGCATTGAATTTAAACATTCAAGAAAACTGAACTGTATTTGAATACAAGTGATCTTTATTATGCCAAATGAATGCGATTTTGGAAAATTATTATACTCCATACAAGTAAGTAATTATTATTTAAAAGTAAGTCTTATTAAAATAGCAGTTTGAATGCTGAACTATCTATTTTTTACTCATTCATCCTTTCTCAATACTATTACAACCTTCTCTAATTGATGATCTATTTTTAAAAGGGTGTGTGGAGCGTTGGGAAGTTTAATAAATTAATTCAAGTACCTGGAAGATCGTCTTTGATCTTTCACTGAACACTGATAACAGACAACAATGAATTCAAATACATTCTAATATGAGAAGTAATACTTTATAATAGCAGAATTGAAAATTTTAGAACTCTTCTAATATTTATTTGAAACAATATGTTGCGAACTTTTTTCAGTCATTTTCAAGTGTGAATGGAACAAATGTTTTCATTTTATAAGGTGCGCCAGAGAATCTTACTAATTTGAAAAAAATTCCATGCGTTGAAAATGGTAAGGTAGAGGGGCACAAGGAGGCGCATCTGAAGGGATGAGTTCTCAAATTTATCCACCCTCAGTAAATATCCATCATGCAGGTGAGAACTTCTTTTCTAATGGTCGACAAACCTTTCCGCGCTCGATTTGAAGCTCCTACCACAGACTTGTTCCTGGCCATAATTTGATTCTGTCGAGGGTTAACTCATTTCAGGAGTGTGGAAGTGTCGCTAAACCCAGAAATGGACTTCGCGAGCTATCAGAGCTCCTGAAAATATCGAAGAGTGAGGCAGTCAGTTGTGCGGTCTCCTCGGCGTTTGGCCCGCAAACACGCAGCGGCAATTTCTGACTCCACTGTTCGACGATTTTCCATGAAGACCTTCAACTTCATCCCTATAAATTGGCTGTTGTTCAAGAATTGACTGAACTCAAAATGCATGTGAATATGCTGATGACAACCTGCCTGAAGACGCGGTCATTTGACAAGGCTATTTCCACATGCTTTTCCTCAATGCGATTTTTTTTGTTTTTTTTTTGAAATCCCTGGTTTACGTCGATCGACCACGGACCATAGCACACCTCAAGAACAACATTCGCGACGCCGTTGCAAACGCACGAAATTTCAAAATCGACTTTATCAGTGTATGCGCATGGGGTCGCCATTAGTCTGATGTCATTTTCATGATGACATGATTTTATGATGTCTGACTGCATGGAAAAAAAATGGGATATTGTATTCTATATAAAAAAAGATTGAAACAATATCTGAAGTACTTTGTTTTTATTTACCTTCAAATAAGTAAGTTTTCTCTGGCGCACTTTGTAGAACATACAAGTAGCACTAAATAGTTAAGTGAAAATTGAAGACTTATATAATATACTACACAAAAAGGGTTACTTTAAGATTTTTTGGCACTCATTATTCTCTACTATTTAACACTATAATAATTATATAGAAAAAAACATACATCAAAACGTTTCGCGGGATTGTCACAATCAGCTTAATCTTTATCAATGAACGAAAATGTAGCGCTAATTGATTCCATTTATTCTGCATTGATTCACTCATTCAACTGATCAAAGAGTACAACGTTTTCTCTCCAATATTGTAATGTGTTTCATCGAATAAAATATAGAGCGCGGCAGCAAAACTTCCTTTTTTAAAAGTGAATAAACACTCTTTGTATGGATCAGAAAGTTTGTATTCATTTTTGTAAGTAGACCACATAATAAAGTTTTGTTTCATTTTGTTTTGAATATCAAATCAGTAGGTGACGTCCCCATTCTCCATACACTTGAGTGAACCGATTTCTGGCGTTTGGCATGACTCCTGCCAGCATTACAGGCTTTATGTTGGCAATTCTTTCCCTGGTCTTCAAATTGTAGGTCCTATGGAAGGGTTCACATACACAAGTAATTACAAAAAATCCCATAGAAAATCACAAGGATTCAAATCGGGAGATTGGGCTAGCAACTCAAAATCGCTCCTAATTGAGATGAGGCGTCCTAGAAAGTGTTCCCTCAATTGAAGTTACGTTCAGAAAGTTCCTTCACATAATTGCTATCTTGTATGAATGGAAAATTAGATTATCATGGAGGAGTCGTCTCACAGGAACGATCGGAAAGACCCAAGAGCAGACGCATGTTTGCAAGCAGAACGCTGTGGTGATCGCAACATTGAAACTCTCATTGCCTCAATGTTCCCAGGTGACCTAATATGCCGAGGGACTTCAGTTCTTCGTCTTGTCGCATTTGCAGTTTGTCTGAACGTAGTGACCCACGTAACAATTGATTCCGGTCCGGGCAGTAGCCAAAGGGCTAGATGAACGTTATTTCAAATGCGCGAGGGGTTGTGATAACAGAACATCCGCTCGAAAAATAAGTCTCAACGGCAAATTCACGCTTCTCATTGTTCTAATGCCTGATGGCGACTGAACATGTCGGGAAGAAAACTTCAAGGTCTGGCCTCTCTAACGAGACCAAATTTGCTCCACTACGACTCAGCTGACTGAATGGCGTTCACTTCAAAAAAAAAGAAGTTTCGCTGCCGCACCCTGTATAAATATGATTCATATTCACTTCTTCTTTCTTCTGTTATACAATTGATAATATAGATATCTAAAAGAATAATGTAATGAATAATTTTAACATTGAATGAAGTAGATATATGGAGAGTGGGAATAATTTCTAATGATTTAATTTACTTAGATGATTTGCGATTACTTACCTGCTAGGATCGGTACAGGGAACCCGTCCAGAGTCCAAATGAACTGTGGAGGGGGATTTCCTGTTGCCACACATTTAAGTGAGAGGGGTGGCCCGGGCTGCAGAGCTGCTCTGAGACCAGTACACTAACTGGACTAGCATCTGTCAAGTCCAAATAATAACCACTTATTAACGAATTCAATGTCTACCTCGAGAAATTAGTAACACATGGAAAAATAACAATTATAAGTATGGAAATAATACCCCCACACAATTATCTTTTGAAGTGTCTAATTTGATGTGTTATTATCATAGAGAAACAATAGCGTAATAGATATCCCATGGTATAGGAGTTTATGTCGCAACTTTACTGTTATCTCAAGCCGATTACTGTCGATTGTTTTGAACGGATAAGAGTGTATGAACGTCAAAATATGAGAGACTAGCAGTGTCCATAAAGCTTCACAGGAAAGAATTACGTGGACTATCAGCTTGAGATAACGGTAAAAGTTGCGACATAACGCCCTGTACCATGGGATATCTACTTATGCTCTTGTTTCTCTATGATATTATTTCTCTATTATTTTGTGAACATAAGTTTTACGGTCAATTTCTAGTAAGGAATTACTTCATTATTTGAAAAATAGCTCAACGATTCATAATCATTTCTTGGAAAAAGAAACTTTTTCATCTTTTTCATATCACATAATGTAAGGGATAACACAGTTTCACAGCTAGAGTAGGCTAAGTATATATACATATCTTTTTTCTATGATAGTATTTCCCAAGATCCTACCCAACAGATCGAAGGGAATAATGTGAATTGAACAATTCCAAAATTAGATTTCTATTTATTGTAAAAGTTCCATTTTTATGATAAAATTTACTCCTTGATTAAACTCCCCCCTACAAGAAACCCTAAAATAGAATCGTCACTTTTTTAGATACATGAATATTACTATTATTTATTTCTATTTAGGTACTATTTACTATTGGTATTATACATGAATATTACTATTATATACTATTTCACAGGAAATAGAAATGAAATAGCACTATATATGAGTCATGCAACTTGGCAGTGTACAAAATATGACAGTTTAGTTTGTTGGTGAGAAACAATTTTTGAAAATTTTATGTATGAATAAAGTCAAATAAAAATTTAATAAACTCACTTTATGCATAGTGCTAATAATAAGAAACTGAACATGGACCTATGACCGATGGACCGTATGACCCTGTATTGTATTCAAAATAGATTCCAGCTATATTATCATGACAAAAGTTTTAGATACATTTTTATGACAAAAACAGCGGTGTGAGCGTAATGATAGACAAGCTATGTATGATAGGATTTTGAGCGTTCATTTTTTATGATAAAAACGCAAATAAATATGAGTTGTGTGTGAACAGAATGAGAGACGAGCATAAATTTATATGATACGAGTTTGAGATTAATTTTTATGACGAAAACAGCACATGAATATGAGATGTATTTCAAGATTATAAGGATGAAACTTGATCTAATTTGTGTATGAGAGAGATGATAGACGAGCATACACATTATTTTATGATATGAGTTGAGATTCATTTTTCATGACGACAGCACAGAATTAACATGAGTTGTATGTGAACGAAATGATAGACTCGCATACATATACCTCCAAGCTGGAGCTCGGCGGACGCCTGTGCCATGTCCCAATCGTTGGAGACGACACACTGGTACATGCCGTGGTCGTCTTGGAGAGCGGCATGATGGTGAGTCGCTCGGGGCTGTTGAGGATGGAAGCGGGAGTCGCTAGCGACTGGGCGACCGTTGCGGTACCACGCGACCGGCTGACGGGCGATCCGCCGGGGATGCACTGGAAGGAGGCCTTCTTACCTACGTCCACTACTTGGTTCTGTGGCTGGATGTGGGCGCTCAGCGGTGCTGAAACAATGAGTGACATTCACTTCAGAGGTGTTCACTTCGTCAAGTTCCTGTTGCTTGCAGAAAGCCTAGTGGATACGGTTTCCTTCCAAACACCAGATTTGAAGGATCGAGGAGAGGCATAGATTGGATTTCTTTAAGAAAAAAAACATTTTTTATGGGGAGAAAATTTTTCAATATACTTCCTAGAGAGTTGAAGAAATAGAGGAGGTTGAATACCTACAAAAAAAATTGAAGGAATATTGGTGGGACTATCCCTATACTCTTTGCAGGAGTATGTCAATTTGACTGCAAGATTTTGAATTTTGTTTTTTATCAAAATTTGTGACTTCTTTATGTGTAAAGGATGATTTTTGTGACGATATTAATAATTCTTGTGTAATTTGACACTGTTCAGATGTATTTTGTGCATTTTGATGAATAAAGAAATTTTCAATTCAATACGGTATCATATCATATTGTTCAAATTTTTGCCATATTTCCGGATACACACAAATGCACTAATTTGAATATTTGTGAACAGTTATTTATAGAATAATAATATTATCCAAATTGATGAAACAATAGTATATTTTCTTTCAACAATAAATAAAGTTACTACGAAACTCAGAATGTGAAAAAGGATCCCTATTCAGAGGAACAATTTGTCCAAGCAAGGGTTTTAAGCATAAAAAAGCTTAATACATCAAGGGCTCGATTATATTCATGTGTAGAAAGAATAGTTTTACAATGTTGCCTCATGCACATCAACTAGAAGGATGGTGTCAGGAATGTAGAGGAGACAAGAAGGGATACGACCACAGGGCAGCGACATTCTATCAGAAATGCTTCAAGTTAGAGCTTATATTATATCAGCTGTACTAATGTGAAGTGTTGTGTTTCTTTTCTGGCACAAAATTTTGCAAAATTACTCAAAAATTTCCAATCTGTAGAGATTTGAGGTGATATTTTGTTTTTAATCAGTTTTTAAATATCAAAATTCAAAATTTTTAGTTTAGTCATTAGTTTGAAGTGAAATTGGACTTTTTGAAGTGAAAGTGAAATCTTAACCTTATTATTTTTGAAACTTTTATTTGTAAAAATTTGGGAGAAGACAGTTTGAGCTATGCCTGTTGTCTTCTCCCAATATATTTATATTTATTATAATTATGTATGTAATGCCAATGGAATAAATAATAAATAAAAAATTCATTTTTCTACTGATATTAACTCAGAATTGGCATTGCTTTTGAATGCAGTTTAGTATGCCTATTGATCCTGAATAGTAACATAGACTCATATGACTTATAAGACTTATATGACTCATAGACTTATATGTATGTTATGATTATTATTCTTATTCATGTTAATATTATATATTGTAGTAAAATATTGTTTTCAAATGTGTAAATGAGTGCATTGAGTACATCGGTAATGTTTCCAGAACTGTGACAAGAAAAGGAAGCAATCAGTTTTGTTTATTGAATCTATTTCTATTATTATTGGCTAAGAATTTGAGATTATATTCCTTTCAATTGTTTTATGTGTTAGTTTTGTGTATGTAAATATGTTTAAATAGCTTATGCTTGTAAACTACAGGAGTAGAAAGTCAACTTTTTTTTCTTGTATTGTGTCTATTGTTGTAAGACTCCTCCTCTAAACAAAGACTTGTTCATATTAGAGGGAGAATTTCAGGGAATATATTGTAAAATGTACTTTCTGGAAATAAAATAAAATAAAAAATTGGAAAGCTCAATCTGTGCCTAGGAAGTGAGTAATGATGAGTCAGAGGATCCAATTAATCAAGTGTGAGATTCAGAAGATATGCGGATACTCTCAAAAACTATACAAGAAAATAAAAAAAGTTTAGTACGGTACGCAATGTTCTTGAGTGATGTTGAGTAAGAGAATGTAATTGACCGAGCGAAGTGAGGTCCAAGATTCAAGTCGACGGTTTGGCATTTCTCTTAATGTTCAAATGTTTATATGTTGCGCATTACGGCGAAACGCGGTAATAGATTTTTCATGACATTTGACAGGTAGTTCCTTTTTAAATTGCGCGTCGACGTATATACAAGGTTTTTGGAAATTTTGCATTTCAAGGATAATATAAAGGAAAAGGAGCCTCCTTCATACGCCAATATTAGAGTAAAATCAGACTATAGAATTATTATTCATCATAAATCAGCTGTCGAGTTCAATATTCTCAATGTAAACTTGGTAAAAATTAACAGCTGTGTAGACTATAAATTGCATGCCTCATTGAATTCAATTTTATACACTATTAAATAGGATGCAACGAAACTTATAACAGCTCGTCTGGCGCCAAGATGTCTTTGGTTTTCTCGCGCTAAATCGGAAAGCGTTATATTATGATAATTAGATCTTGAGTAAGCATGATCTGATCAAAAAATAGTTAGTGTATCAGTGTGGATGTACTTATGGTTTGGGACGTCGTTATAACTGCGCGAGGTCTACTGTTCACAGAACTACTAGTAAAGATAATTGTTAGATTCAGGAGATATACTGAATACGCTTTGAAAATAAGGAGATATAAAAATTATTAACAAGAGAACATCCTCAAACCCAGTGTACAGTATAGTGTACATATGGATTTCACTCTCAAATACAACTTTTAAGGAACTCCACAACTGGAAACTGGAAAGTGGCCAATGCTACAGTATAGTGCGTTATAATGAATCATTAAATCATAGCCCACATAGAGAAGAAGAGATTAGTATTTGTTCAATGTGTAACACCAGAGAGACAGAGGATATCTTTCATTTATCGGTAGCTGTTCTATACTGTTAGAGATAAGGATGAAATGGCTGAGAAGGAGGTCAATGGAAAGAGAAGTAGTGAAGATTACTTAAACGGTAAAATGTTGGCATAGTCTGGTCGGGTTTTGAGAGAGGCTTGAGATTATAGAAAAGAGTGGATAAGGGAATTAATTTTTGATTCGTAAATAATAAAGTCGATGATAGTTTGATAGATTAAGTGTCATTTCAAATTAGTTATTAAAGTTTTTATTTGTCTTCGATCAGTCCAGCCACATTGACGCCATATTGAATTTGATTAGTGTCATAGTGAGAATGTGTACCGTAAGCATTCTAAGCATTTGTGTGTGAGCATGGTGTTATGTCTGCAATAAATTTACATTTTAAGGACTGTAAACTATCAACCCGGCTGACGGCTTCGGCCAAGCCTAAAGAACTTTTTTTACTTTGTCGAAAGAGAAAATATTACGTTATTTTGAATTCATTTTTCAAACGAGGTGTTTTTGGAATGAGTTTCTTTTTCTATTTTTGTATCATCTGAATTATGTTAATAAAGTTCTATTCTATATGAAAGCAGACAAGTACACTCTCCAGTGTACAAGTTGTGGGAATCCACGAAAAAGTGGGAATCAACGAAAAAGTGGGAATCCACGAAAAAGTGGGAATCCACTTCACCATAACCACTATCAGCTCAGAAAAGCGAATGTACAGTATAGTGTACAAATCAACCCGAGTAAGTGGAAGAAGCCAGTTCTGACGAGGTATCTTATTTAGAACTGATTCATCTATTATCTTACCGGTCACTGTGAGAGTCACTTGTACAGTTTCTTCGCCTGCCAGAGTTGTTGACCCAGCATAAATACTTTCCTCTATCATCGAGGTGAACTTTTGATATCCTAAGTAGGCCTTCGGAAACAAGGGATATCTGTCTCCTACACTCACAGGAGAAAGCTGATCCTTCTCCTCTCTAACCACCTATAAACCAAAAAATGCAAAAGTAATATATTCCACCGGAATTATAGGTAATATTTAGTTTAAATCCATAGAATAAGAAATTATCTTAATTATTTGGCAGTGAATAATTTGTAGAGACAAACATTAATAGCAGCATTCTATTTTGATAACTTATAGCTGCAGAGTTCTAATAGTCATTTATACTCATTGAACGTTACGTAGTCCTCTGCATTAGTTTACACAAATCGGTTACGTCGATGAGCGATTCAGCAAAAAACAGTCCACTGAGCGATCCATTGTTCAGAATAAACATGAGGATAGCAGACGCTATGAATAGGAGGTCTTGGGTGTCATTAATCATCAGGTACAGTGACAGAGGCAGGCCACAAGCGTATGTGTATACTCGCAATACGATATTATATTGATGATGATGATGATTTAATCAGTACCTATCACCTTCCATAAAAAGGAATCAGTAATATTGTTAAGCAAAGATCGAATAGCTTTCAGCTTCGAACAGTTCAAATTCATCTTTATTAGCTATAATATTATATTGAATGAAAAGACTAAGAAATTGTCAAAAAAACACAGATTTATTGATACTTAAAAAATCGAGGTTCGGTTATTACACCTTGTCAATCTCTGATAAACTAAAACTAAATACAAGAGCAGCAGAATTTTACTAGTAGGCGAGTACTGCTATTGGTCAAGGGGCATGAACGCCTGCCATTGCCCAGCTAGACAGTCTCCTCCCACTCAACGGTGTGACAAAATGGCGGACAGAATCGCCATGATAACAAAATTTAATTTAATTTTATATAATCCAATTTAATTTAATATAATATTATATTTATATATATATAAAAATTTACCATTCCAACACGTTCTATCAATCATCTGCATTTCTTCAAGTGAATGAGTAACAATACGCAAATAGATATAAGTGAAATATCAAGAAGATTTAAGATCAACTTCACATCTAAAGCAATTACATTCACAAGCAATCACAAATTTTAATTTATGCCAATCTACAATCGTTATAGTTAGTACAGTATATAAAAGCGGAATACCATGAAGAATTTATCCTCTAAATCTCATGGATTATCTCTTACCAAATTGAAATGTTCCATCCCAAAAATGTTAACTTTAGGCGCTCATATCTCAAAAAGTAATGATCGGAAAAAATTTTTTTCAAGAAAACCTTCACATTTTGATGATATACGAATCGAAAAACTTTAAGAAATATCACCAGTAGAAGTTTATTTTTAGTCTTGCACAGCCTTAAGGAGTTTTTTTACTATCACCAGTAATAGTACCCAGATCGATTTTCAATATCAACAGTAAAAAGTTAGTCAGTTGCACAAACTTTTAAGAACAGTTGTGAAATGATAACAGTTCATTGGATAAATTATTATTTTACAATGAATGATTCGTTTTTATGGAAGGTGGTGGATTCTGAAGTTCTGATTCAATCATTATCATCAATATATCGTATTGCGAGTGTACACACGACACTACCCATTTAGCTTTCCTCTGTCACAGTTCCTGATGATTAAGACACCCAAGTCCTCCCATTTATAGCGTCTGCCTATCCTTATTGTTATTCTGAACATGGATTGCTCAGTGGACTGTTTTTGCTGGATCACTCATCGGACGACAAGTCTCATCGGACTCAACCACAAATTCAAGACCAGTTTAGAGGAAAATCTAACATTCGAGTAGCCTATTTAGCACATCAAACTTCAAATGAATGACATGATCTTGAAAGTAATATATTACTTCAAATTTCAGAATGTTGAATGGGTCAGTTCTTCATATTAGATGCACTTGCCGTAATCCACTGTAACTTCAAAATCTCAAATAATTCAGAATAGAATAGAATTTATAAGACCAAGGAAGAGGTGGTTGACGGATATGGAGGAGGACTTGCATGGGAGTGCGGTCGTGGAGGAGAAAGGCAGAAGACAGAGAAGCATGGAGGCAAATCTTGAGGGAGGCGATGGTCCACACCGGATTGTAGAG
>NW_024093926.1:0-10975 GCF_014356525.2 Nilaparvata lugens | reverse complement strand
TGATGGAGTAGATTGCTCTTCATCCTCCTTATCCATCTGTCGTCTTCCATGACGATGGCGGCTACTGCTCCTGTGGCTCCTCCTGACCTTCCTGTGGACTTGCCAGTATGTCGCCTCCTGGCAACGCTCGTGAGAGAGCATCGTTGAAAACGTTCAGCTTCCCTCGTCGATATTTGATGACCAAGTTGTATTGCTGCATCTCTAAGGCCCACCTTGCTAGCCTTCCTGTCGGGTTAGGGATAGCTCTAAGCCACTTTAGAGCCTGTGTGATCTGTATTCACTGTAGTCTCATACCCCTCTATATACGGCTTGAATTTTCTCAGGGCGAAAATCACAGCCAGGCACTCCTTCTCGGTGGTAGAATATCTCAGCTCGGCCCCCTTGAGCCTCTGCTTGCATAGGCGATGACCTTCTCCTCTCCATCGACCTCCTGAGTAAGCACAGATCCTAGTCCATACTCAGAGGCATCTGTCTGGAGCGTGAACGGTGGTTTGAAGTGAGGATATGTGAGCACTGGAGATCTAGTGAGAGCCCCTTTTATCTCCTGGAAAGCTCTCTCCTCTTCTGGTCCCCAGTGCCACTTCACTCCTACCTTCAGCAACGGTGAAGAGGGGTTGCAGGTCCGAAAAATTCGGAACAAACCTCCTATACCAGGACGCTAACCCCAGAAAACTGGGAGCATCCAGAGCCACTGTGGAGTTGGGAACTCGTTTACCGCTCTCACCGTCTCAGGATCAGTCCTGAGTCCTTGCTCCGTCACTATGTGACCCAGTAGCATAGCTCCCGCTTCAAGAACTGGCATTTCTCATGATTGATTATCAAGCCAGCCTCCCTCAGCCTACTGAACACTCTAGCTAAATTTAGCATGTGAGCCTCCATCGTTTCTCCTAGGACGATGACGTCGTCTAGGTAAGCGAAAGCACAGGGCTCCAATTCCGGCCCAATTACCCAGTCTAGGAGACGCTGAAATGTAGCTCCAGCCGAGTATAGACCAAATGGCATCATCCGGAACTGGAATAGCCCTCTTCCAGGAACCGTAAACGCTGTAAGCTGCTTACTCTGCTCCTCCAATGGTACTTGCCAGTACCTGCTCTTCAAGGCGATTTAAGAAATGTATTTGCATTCCTCAATCTATCCAAATGCCTGTCATATTCGGCAAAGGATATGCATCTCGCTCCGTGAGTGCATTAATCTGCCGGAAATCGATGCAAATCGCATCTTCCCATCAGCCTTCTTCACAAGAGATTTGTGAACTCCACGGCTACTGCTCAGCTCGATGACCCGCTGATCGAGCATACTGTCCACCTCCTCGTTTATCACCGCTTGCATAAGTGGGTTGTGAGGATACGGACGTTGTTGGAACGGCTCAGCTCCTTCCTTCAGCCTGATTTTATGAACCAGGAGGTGAGTCGCACCTGGTACATCTCTGAATTTTCTCAGCTCCGTCTCCAGCAGTTTTTCGAACTCCTCCTTCTCTGAAGCGACTGCTGCCACCTGTCCCACTAAAGCCGGAGGTTATATCATCCTCCTCTGCCTTAAATCGAGTTTTGCTTGAATCGCTCTTAAATGACTTAATCCCAAAATCATTTCGGATTCTAACTTGTTGATCACTGCCACTCTCCGTAGACTCGTCTACTACACACCTCGGCAGTCAGCTTCAGCTCCTCCACTACGGGAAGCTTTTCTCCAGTCATCAAAACAGGTTGATGACTAATTGGTTCAATGTGGCAATCGCCAGACTTCTTCAGTCGTCATGCTGCCTCTCCAGAGACATAAGACGACTCGGCCCCGGTATCGACCAGTGCATTAAGCCAGACATCTCGGACACGTACCAGCATGAAGACGCGTGTCACCTGGGGCTGTGGACACTTTCCTAGGAACGAGTCAATTTACATATATCAAAGGATACACCAATCAAGAGAATATAAGTTCCAAGCTTGTAATGCTAACATTCATCCAATCATTCATTTTATAATACAATTTGTAATAATATAATGTAGCTCTGGTTCTTTGGATAAATTGATTTATCTGATTCCATCAGGTACCGAATCTTACAACCTGAGATAAATGTATTTATTATAAAGAAATTTATTGGAAACTATAGAAATTAATATATATTTATTATCGATTTGTCAATTTATCATGCTCTAATTTGGGAAGTGATATATAAAAATAGGATTATCCTAAGTTGATGTCAAAGCTACATGCAAATAAATACATATGATCAATGAATTGAAAGCACATGGTGAAGTTTCGTGCTATAGAACTGAAAAATAGTACTGATCTGTGATATTTTATTTGATTTCATTCTTGTTTATTGTATATTTGTTGCTCTATATATTTTCTATATTGATCTGATTTTGAAAATTATTCATTTAATATATGTATCAATTTTTTATGGTGTACCATTCATTTTTACTCCTCAATACCATAGAGTATAAATTTCATATATATTTGTTAATAATCAGTATTAAATTATTGCAAGAGCTCCTGTATGAGCCTATTAAGATTTTTTTTTAACAAAATGTATCCTAGAAAACCACGACCAGATTTTATAGTTTTTCATTCTCATGCTCTCATGCTCTACCGATTGACGCCAAGCAGGAGGCAAAGCGTTATTCATTAAAAAATAACGTCAGAAACGGTCGAGAAAAATTCTCTCGGGGCTGTTTCCTGAAAAACGACCATTTGACTGGACTATAGGGATGGTAAGGCCCGTAAGAAGTATAGTTTTTGAGTTATAAGTTGGTAAATACCCAAAAAATAATACAGTAATTCTAAATTTGTGTGTAGGCATGGGACTTTTGGAGTTTTGATATGTTTACTCCCCAACTAAGAGGATAACAAGTATTTGTCTTTGTTAAGTTATATTAATTTATAATTATCATCAAAGTAGAATCTAGAAACTTCATTACTGTATTTCAAGGATTGAACTGAAGCCAGTTGATCACGTTTCGACTAGATCCTGCTTGTTATGGCCTCTTCCATTGTGGCAGTGCTAGAGTATCTTCTTCCTAAACTCATAAATTTCCAAGAAACATCAACATTCATAACATTCATAACATTACAACATTATCACACCACCTGTTATAAACACACCACGTAAAAAAAATCAGTCAGATCAGTTGTTACTTGGCCTACTGAAATGGAACTATGTCGCTTGGTTCCTTTATGCTTAATATCGGGGCAAATGGGAGCTTCGCTCCTTATCATTTATTTATTGATAAACAGAGCAGCTTCAGCTCCTCCACTACGGGAAGCTTTTCTCCAGTCATCAAAACAGGTTGATGACTAATTGGTTCAATCTGGCAATCGCCAGACCTCTTCAGTCGTCGTGCTGCCTCTCCAGAGACATAAGACGACTCGGCCCCGGTATCGACCAGTGCATTAAGCCAGACATCTCGGACACGTACCAGCATGAAGACGCGTGTCACCTGGGGCTGCAGACACTTTCCTTGCATGTCTATCGTGGCTGCACCAGACTTCACCTCCCTTCCTCTGGCCTTCACAGTTTTCTGGGTGGTGTAGCACTCTTCCCCCTGGGTTGGGGCTCCCACTCCACCGTGCATGTTTGGGTGTCGATTTTCACCCTGTGCTCCTGCAGGAACTGCATACCGAATAAAAATTCGGGAGATAATCCTTCCATGATCGTCATCACTGTGGGAAGAATATCTCGGCCGACTTTCAGTTGATTTCCACCTTCCCATACAGCCGTGCCGCGGTTCCATTTGCCAAAATCGTGCCTCTCTCCGTCGGAGTTCTCCTTGCACATCCAGCTGCTTCTAAGCTTGCAAACATTGTCAAGCTTAAGTAGTTGGACTCAGCTCCTGTATCGAGTAGAGTTCGATATTGGTGGCCAGCTATCTCGACTGTGGTATACAGTCTGTTGTCAAACTGCGACTCCGGTTCCAGTTGAAGCTGGTTCCTAGTTCTCACCACTGCGGCTTTGTCTGTCGCCCTCTTCTGGTCCTTCTCACAGGCGCAACTGGGACAAGGTTTCCCACAGCCTGGGCAGAGAGAAATCTCAGGGCATTCTGACCTCCAGTGACCGGCTTTCTTGCACTGCCAGCAGACAGGTCCCACTGGAGTCGACTCCACTCGTCGTTGTTGTTGTAGGCTCCAGCTTGGGGCGCGATTTCACAGGTTTATGAACCTCTTCCTGCTTCACAGTCCTCTGCCTCTGCTGAGCACTTTTCTCCTCCGATTTTATCCTCTCATACTGCCTGGCCAGCCTGAGCAGATCATCCACCGAATAGACTTTGGCTTCCTGATGTACAGCTTGTACCGGGTAGAAGATTCTTGTATAGCCTCTGAAGCTGGTGGTTGATTGAAAAATCTCCTCTTCTCCTCAGTCTGAATTCTTCTACGTAGTCGTCGATAGCCTCGCCTTCACGCTGCCGTCGACCCAGGATTTGAGTATCCAGGTCTTCCTCGTAGGTTGCTGGATAATACGAGACCGAAAGTCCCTTAAAAATCGTTCCAATGATGCCAGAACCCTCTTCGGTTCCGCATCCATAAGGAACACCTTCCTGCTAGCATTTCTGGTAGCGCCGGGAACAACTGCTCCCCTGTCAGCCCGTAGGCTTGTTGTAACTCCTCGAGATGCTCTAGGAAACTAGGAGCGTCTCGTTGCCATCATATGACAACCTCCATCCTCGCACCTTATCACACACCGTCCCTGGGTCCATAAGTGAGTATGATGGCTGCAGCTTGGATCGGTGAGCGTGGTGCGTGCGGTGGCCTGTACTGGTGAGCCGACGACGCCTCTGGTCTCACTAATGCAGGTCTCGCATGATACAGTGGGCCAGCATCCACATGCACCGGCATTGACCTCGGCGGCGCTGGTTGTATCACAGTCTCTTCACCTGGAGGCAGCGGTAGCATTGTGAGGCATTGCTGCCGCTGCTCCGTTAACGCTCTCCGCAACTCGGAACAGGTGCCGTCTGTGGGCACCGAGTCTAGGAGCAAATCGACAGCGTCTCTGCTCCGCAATCGATACACCATGAATGGCATGATTCGCCATCGAAGCTGGTGATGCCTCCTCTGGCAGTTTTCCGAGTCTAGAAGACTCTGATGATCCTCCTCTACCGGAGGCCACAGAGATGTTGCTCCTTCCGCCTCGTGGTAGCTTGTGCTAGCTCCATTGCTAGCCTGGTTCCGGTTGCTGGCTTCCTCTGCCGTCTACTGTAATGGTCCACAAGAACCTTCCTTAGCTCCGCCACTGTACCTGTTGTAGGTATCCCTGCTGATGCTGCTAGTTCCACTGCTTCATTCCGGTGGAGTTTGTAAACCCAGGACACTCCTGGATCGCTGCTATCCTCTCGCACCTCCTTGTCTTCTCTGGTGCGATTACATTTCTCTTCTGCACTCATTGCTGCTTTTCTCCTCCTACCTTGGGCCCCACGTTTCGTGTGCCAATCTTCTGAGTAGATTTGGCCCACACCTTCCTCTACTAGAGTTCCCAGTGTCGCTCTGGCCGGCTAAACTCAGTCGGCGACTGGGGTGGGCCGCAGCAGGGGACGGGAGTCTTGGTGGGGCGTCCGTCAACCACCCTCGTTCGAGTCAGGGATTGAAACAGGGTCTTGAGTGCTTTAGAGAAATGTTTCCCTCTTTTAGGAAAGAGGGGCCGTGCTTTCGCACTGCCAAACAGGGTTGGTCGTGGAATGAAGGGGGTAGAAACATTGCGGTGTCAGCAGTGAAAAAGATCTTTGTGTCGGGACTAAGTCCTAGTCCTCGGGCACCAGGTGTCTTCCCGGAGTCCGGATTGATCTCGGAGCTCTCGCAAAGGCTTTCCCTAGCCTTTCTGGAGGTCCTCTTCCGATTCCGGATGGAATCAGTAAGTTGCGGCGGCCCGTGCTCCAGACTTTTCTAAGTCCTAGTTGTCGGGCACCAGGTGTCCTCCTGGGGTCCGGATTGTACTCGGAGCTCTCGCAAAGGCTTTCCCCAGCCTTTCAGAGGTCCTCTTCCGATTCCGAATGAAATCAGTAAGTTGCGGCGGCTCGCGCTCCAGACTTTTCCAAGTCCTTGTCGTCGGGCACCAGGTGTCCTCCTGGAGTCCGGGTCGGTCTCGGAGTTCTCGCAAAGGCCTTCCCTGGCTTTTCTGGAGGTCCTCTTTCGATTCCAGATGATACCGACTCGTTGCGGAGGCCCGCTCACTAGACTTCTCTCGCAGACGCGAAGTCTAAGTCCTCGAGCACTGGGTGTCCTCCTGGGGTCCGGATTGATCTCGGAGCTCTCGCAAAGACTTTCCCTAGCCTTTCTAGAGGTCCTCTTTCGATTCCGAATGGAATCAGTAAGTTGCGGCGGCTTGCGCTCCAGACTTTTCTAAGTTCTAGTTGTCGGGCACCAGGTGTCCTCCTGGGGTCCGGATTGATCTCGGAGCTCTCGCAGGCTTTTCCTAGGCTTTCTAGAGGTCCTCTTTCGATTCCGTATGGAATCAGTAAGTTGCGGCGGCGCGCGCTCCAGACTTTTCTAAGTCCTAGTCGTCGGGCACCAGGTGTCCTCCTGGGGTCCGGATCGGTCTCGGAGCTCTCGCAAAGGCCTTCCCTAGCCTTAGTTGAGGTCCTCTTTCGATTCCTGAAGGAATCAACTCGTTGCGGGGGCTTGTTCACTGGACTTCTCTCGCAGACGCAAAGTCTAAGTCCTCGAGCACCGGGTGTTCTCCTGGGGTCCGGATCGGTCTCAAAGTTGTTGGAAAGGCTTTTCCTCTCCTTCCTTGAGGTCCTCTTGCATTCGATGCTCGTGGTGATGTACCAATGTGTAGTCAGATTTCGACCAAAACCTGATGTGTCGCCATTGGTCAAAACTGGTAGTCGTCATCTAAATACGTGTTAAACGCGATCAGCACTCGTCCAAATGGATGTTGAGCGTAGAGCTTACAGTGCTTGAGACTATCGTCTTTAATCTCAAACACAACTCCCGGTCGCTGAAGGATTCGGAGTACACTCTACTACAAGACATACTGTGTTGCTAGCTGCACGCTGCTTCCTCCTCACCTCACTTGACCGCTCGCACTGGATTTCCAATTTCGACTGCTTCCTGCTAGCCTTTCTCGAGCCTCCCTCAGTGAACGAGAGGGAGGTGGAGAGGATGCACAGCACCGCTGAGCGGTAGGCCAGCGGCTGGCTTGTTCGTTGACCCCTTTGATTCTATCAAAGATAACCGAGCGTCAAATAAATGAGCCCTAAACTCAATTCCTTTCACTAGTTACGATATACATCGTGACAAGATAAATAAATAAATGAAAACTATGCTTTTGAACTCCAGAGCGAAGCTCGGTGCTCCGATATTAATTATTATGATAGAAATAGAAGAGAGCAAAAGGCTCACCCAAAAATTGTGTTTTTACTTCCCTTGCCCTATTACCATAGGTAAGGAAAGTATTGCTTTCCGAAAAAAATGAGGTAACCATTAATGAAGGTATACCATTTCCAGGTATGTACCTTCGAGAGGTCATGAGTACATGGTTTTCCAATTGTTCAGGTTTGGCATGTGGTGTAAAAAAAGGGTGTTTCCCGCTGCAAACAGTGGTTTTCTCTTTTTCCAATGGCGCTCCAGCTGTAGAAGGTGGACTTACAGCCTTCAACTACATGTCATTTTGAGCTAAAATAATATTCTACAACACTGTGCCAATAATATTAGTGTTTGTTCTCTCTGAATACATTTAAAGGATGAAAGTAAAATCTTGTCCACAAAAAAATCTAATTTCAAGAGTTTGAAGTTATATTTAGAGTTTTAAGTTGGTGGAATTGGATAAATCTGTAGGATATTGTATTATGATTATTTTGGAGCCTCCAGATAGCTGAATTCATTAGATATCCTCGATATTATTAGAATTACAGACGATTTCTTGAAAATTGACATATTTTTGCCGCCATCTTGTTTTTTCATGATGACAAACATTTTTGAGATTGCCATCATGGATAATCTCTTCCTACACATCATTATAAAGAGATTTATACCATTCCCGAGTCTGCACCTTCAAGGAGTCATGAGTTACACGGTTTTCTAATATTATTGGGATTGGCATTTGGTGAAAAAAACGTGTTTTCTGCTGCAAACAGTACTTTCTACTCTTTTTCCGATGACGCTCCAGCCGTGAAATATGGACATACAGCCTCCAACCAGATGTTTTTGAATCTTTAAAGCTTTAGAAATATTCTACAACACAATATTATAATACTAGTGTTTGTCCACTGCGAATACATAATATACAGAGTGGAAAGTGAAATATTGTCCTCGAAAAATGTATGTTTCAAGGTTTTGAAGTTGAATAAATAATGGAAAGAGTGGTCGAAATGAGATGATTCTCTCGAACATCATAGTTTGGTTAATTCTGAACACTTTGGTTTCAAAACCAATCCGATATCTCTCACAATAACTGAATAACAAGCGATATAAACATTTCTGTCAATAATGACCGCCATCTTGTATTTTCAATCATGTCGAATATTTTAGTAGTTGTTTCCATCAACAATATTCTTATTCGTTGTTCTAACGAAGAGATTGGGACCATTTTCAAGTCTCTATCTTGAAGTAGTCATGAAAAATCGATAGGCCTATTATAGTTCTAGCTTGTTACCTCATGTGTATGGAAAAACGCACCAGAAATCATGCAGGGTTTTCTTTGGAGGGCGTGGGGAATTCATTTTTTGATGTATAGCGCATGAAGATATATCGTTTAGAAGTTGAAAAAATGCTCAAAATTTCATCGATTTGAAACTTATCTGTATCTCTGCACAAAAAAAGTTATAATGGATGAAATTGAACAAATTTAGAAAAAATGTTTTTTTTTGGGCTTTTGAAGGTGAACTAAAAAAATTGAACCAATAAAATATGCGTTTTAGAGGAAAATTTTATAAAACAAAAATTGTAGAGCAAGATTTGAAAATTATTTTCGTCTAAAAAAACGGTTGAATATCTCAAACGGCTATTGAAATAGCAAGCGATTATAGCAAAACCCTGAAAAGTTTGGCGGCCATCTGTTTCCGAGGTGTTTGCCTGTGATTTCGACTTATCATCACGATCCTTATTAAGCTAGACCTAACGTAGAAATTGAGACATCTTCCACGGCTGTTACTCAAAATGACCACGGAATGACATTTGCGCCCTGACTATATGAAGAAGCTAGTAGGCTGGAAAATCGTTTGTGGACAACGTTACCCTATACTATTATAATTTCAGATTAACCCATAAAACAATCTTAATAGACCAATGCATTGCAATAAACCGATCCAGATAAATCCGATGCATTGCATTCATCCTATTATATTAAGCGAGCAATTTCTGTATTTATATATCTGGTTATTTTTATATCTGACTATTTTTATATCTGGCTATTTTTATATCTGGTTATTTATGTTTTACGGATCTCGAAAATGGCTCTAACGATTTTCATGAAATTTGGAACATAGTAGGTTGTGAAGTTGTGCTCCTGGGGGGGGTTATCTCTTATGATAGAGTCCACGTTATGAAGCTATTGTGAGAAGTTGTGGATTGCAATTCCTTCACAGATAATACGATGTTTCTGGTTTATAAGAGCAGTCTCTAAATTCCCTCTTTTGCGAATAAATTCACAAAAATTAAGGCCTTCTGGCTCGCAAAATTACTGGGTTCAAACCTCAGCTCTAGCTCAGTGGTAGAAACATGAATTTTATAAGTACAAATAATCACCATAAGGTTCAAGGACCAGGTATTGATAATTCTTACCGCTGCTTCTATGAAGTTCTTGAAGAATACCAGTAAGGAAATTAAAAGAATATTGGATGACTGATTATCAGTAACCATGTACCACTAGAGAATAATCAGGACCAACTATAGTTGTTCTAGTTGATTCTTAAAACGCTCGTCGTGAATACAAGTATTCACCAATATACCCTTTCAAAATTCCTTAGAACTTACAACGCAGTTCTTGAAGCTCTCTGGATCCTTAATGATATAACTGGAACCTTATTATATAATTTCTTATATACTTGTTCTGGCTGATAAAATGAATATCATCAAAGGATGATAAATATTGAGTGCTTTGAATAAGGTTAATATAATTTGATTCAATAATTTTAAATGCTGCTGAATATTTGATGATATTAAAACAGCTCAAACTATATAACACGAGATGAATTGGGATATAATAAAAAATTCTATAAGTTTGTATGCTGACATAAAACACAAATATATTCCCATAAAACAGATATGCATAAAATATCAATAAATCTGTAATTCACTTAAATAATCTACTTTTAAAATCTGAATAATTATCACAGGCTTTGCTAATATTCACAATAATGAGTTTCAAATTCATAATATATTATATTTAATACTGTTACTTAGACTTCCAGTCAATACAAAATTCTACCAATAAAAACTGTTCGGTCTATAAGTTTGATATGAATATACTTGGTTCAATTACAAAATTAATATTAATAAATTAATATTCAAACATGAGATCTCAGGGCTTTTAATATGAATTCGGGCAGTGCATGGAAGCAAGCTTCCTACATATAATAAATAAATTTATAAAATGTTCTTGTGAACTATGTGATATTGTTCAACACGTGGTGACTCTTAATTTTAATTCAAATAATTGGAATAGCGCTTTTTGTTTTAATAATACCCCCACGGAACGTAGAAAAAATGGCTCATTTGGTTTGACTTATCACTCACTGACTGAAGTTCTAGATGTCCTCGTGGGTTGAATTAATTATTTCCAATAATTAATTAGGTAGGCCTTTCGTCACTGCTGGGCTAATGCGTGATCCAGATTTTATAAGTTTCTTTCGAATTAAAGCTATTTTTATGGGAATCTTTACAATTACGAACTCCTTGACAGCACTGAGTTCACAAACAATTAACATTCAACAAACATACATTACATTAAAAAGGGTTTGGCTTAATATTCATTAAAAATTTTTAAAAGGAAGAAGAAAAGACCCTAAACTCCATGTGCATCCTCTCCGGTTGGGATCTTAAGCCAGAA
>NW_024093925.1:0-10998 GCF_014356525.2 Nilaparvata lugens | reverse complement strand
TCTCCGGTTGGGATCTTAAGCCAGAAGAAGGAGGTTTTAGTAAGGACATTGTTCTCAAGGCCCAGGTGCTGGCTGGAGGGCGTGGCAAGGGCGCCTTCAAGGGTGGACTTAAGGGCGGTGTCAGGATGGTCTTCACGTGAGTATTGAATAGTTGACCGAGCGTAGCGAGCTCCTAAACAAAGTTTTAGTTTAGTTAGATTTATTCTTGTCAAAAAAAAAATCAAGCAATATAATACAAATACATTTTATTTCCATTAATATACAAATAAACAATTTAATCAATAAAATGTACATAATATTCAAAAATACAATATATGAAATTTACTAAAAATATAAATAAATGCATTTTTTCGGAAATAACCTACTCAACTATGGGAAACCCATGTTCTAGAGAAGGGTGTAGTAATAAAATTAAATTTAGAGTGGGGTGCAAATAAATGGGTAAGTTTTTTTTTATACTATAGCTATCTAGTCTGGAGACTAATGAGCTAATTTTTTCTACTAACATACTACTTGAGAATGTTAACAGCGAATATCTCATTAGATATTCTCACTGATATTGATTGTAATTATATGTACACTTATGACTGTACTATAGAAGCTAGATTCACTCAATCACTGCTCTGCTCTTTCACTGGACACTACTTGAACAAGCCCTACACTAGTTCGAACGGTTTCCGCCTTTTGAGCCTCCGCACCAAACCCTCATTGTCTAGCAGCTGGATCGCCTCAACTTGTCGTGTTGGTGCAGTCGCCCCCTCGTACCTCTCCACATGCCTCTGGATCGCGGTGGACACCAGGTCGACGTGCAGGTCTCTATGAGATCGCAGTTCTGACCATACCAAGGAGCATCCACGATGTTCCTCAGCACATTGTTCTGGAATGACATTGATGTTGCTGTCTTTGGTACACCCCAAAGTTGTATTACTATATGTCCATACTGGCTTTCGTATCTGTTTGTACAAAATGAACTTTGTTTTGGATTTTGTAAGTTGGAGTTTTTACCGATCAGCCAATACAGCTTCTATTTTGATTCCAAGTTCCTCTTCTTCTTCTTGACATGGGCCTAATTGGGTAAGTGAGCTCACATATTGTTCGAAACTATGTTTTCTATATAATGTCTTCCAGTTACTTGGCAGTATTTGACTCATCAGAATATATCCGAAGATAAAATTCACACTCAAAAGTCAGAATAGAATATTAAAAAATCAGAACATAAAAAAAGGCCGTGTGGTGTTCAGGAATATTGTGAGAACTCACACTCATAAGCTATAAAACTTATAACACCGAGTCATTCACCACAGCAGCTAAAGTTCCCTATATAGTATGCTATATGCCTATATCCCTATATATGTATGCTGTATGCTATAGGGTGTTGTATCTATTAATTTATTTCAATCACACACTTGTATAACCTGATGTAATCGATGCAGGCTTTAATCTCTAAGGGCCGGTTTCCGAGCTCGGGATTTGGCTAAATTCTAGACTTTAAACAGCTGGAGTCAGAAAATTGGCTTTCCGAAACGGGGCGTAGTCGCAGTCATTGTCACAGTCTCGTTTGAATCAAATTTCAAAAAACTAGAAAATTGAACACAAAATAAATGAAGAGAAAGTAGTGTAAGTTTCAGCTGTTTGAATTATTTAGAAATGTTTAATTTCGTCAGGGAAAAACGTTTCCAATTATAGAAATGAGAAATAAAAACTGCGACTACTGTTATAAAAACTGCGACTACGTCCCGTTTTGGGAAGCTAATTTTCGACTCCAGCTGTTTAAAGTCTAGAACTTGACTAATCCCGAGCTCGGGAAACCGCCCTTTGTGTTTCTGTCTGCGCATTTCAATACTTTTCCTGTCTGGTGTTTTCATCAGTTTAAGATACAAATCGTATTTACTTGTTTAATCGTTGATGGAGAGAGCTTATGACTGCTTATCATTATTTTATGAGTCACTTAAGGACATTTTTATAGCCAATTTCATTTCCTGAATCATGCAGAAATGGCTTACAGTCCAAATTCAAAAAAGTCTAGAAGCAACGATAATATTATTGATAAAATTATTGATAGACGTGAACTTTGATTAGGCATTAATAAGTGTCCGTTATTATGACTCATCATTTCTTTTATGTTTGAAATTCTTGAGATTTATCACATAAATTGTATCCAACACAAAACAATTATTTGAAATTCAATTCCCGACTCTTCATGTCATGAATCATTAAAAGAGAAATTCTGTGAAATGTAGGACTTGAATTTAATTGAGCCCGTTCTGGGTAATAGAATGTGGTAAATTGTCCGATTCACAAGGTAAAAAGTTCCGCGTTCCATGGGAAAAGTTTTGACAGATTCTGTACCAGAAACCAGTTCCAGTTCCAAGCTCCTGCCCCACAGTCGAAGCCTCGTAAATTGTTACAGTTCCAACTATCAAAGCTCTCATTGGTCGATTCAATTGTAGTCTGCTTCCTTCTCTGCGCATGCGCTGATAGCTTGTTTGTTTACCATAGCATAGCCATAGAATACATAACCAACAAAATGATGTTTGATAATCATTCGTTAAATGAATTTTTCTCTATAGAAAATTGAGAGTAATGGAATGAAAGAAATGCAAACTTTCCTAGACGGTAAGTTTGTAAAACAGCATTTTCATTCACGCAGCTAGTAAACGACACATTTTGGTGTAACTTAATAAGTGCGCGCCAAAAGCTTGAACCAACGATTTTGAAATGGAATTCCATGGTAACATTTTGCACTGTCACGTTGGAACAATTTACGATTGGAACTGGAACAATTTACTGTACGCAGAAACGTACACATTGTATATATACCATAGAGAAACAATAGCATAAGTAGATATCCCATGATAGGGCGTTTATGTCGCATCTCAAGCTGATAGTCCAGGTAGTTCTCTCCTGTGAGCTTTATGACGCTGGTAGTCTCTCATAATGTCCAAGCTCCGCCAATTTATGAAGATGCATAACAATATAATTATCTATAGTTATTATATTACAATTACTTTTTCATATCATATACAGTTCAATAATTATTTTCGTAGTATATCATGTGAATTCATCTTAATTTTGCTGTATTAAGCTATTGTATATAAGTTATAAGCCAGTATATCTGTAATCTACATAAATGAAGTACTCAATCAATCAATCAATAATGTGCCGTTCATACACTCTTACCCGGTCAAAAAGTAAAATTCGACAATAATAGACAGTAATCGGCTTGAGATAACAGTAAAAGTTGCGACATAAACGCCCTATACCATGGGATATCTACTTACGCTATTGTTTCTCTATGAATATACTTATTATTTTGTCTTTTTTCAGACCAGAAGAAGCCGAAGAATTCGCCGGTCAGATGATAGGTGACTTCCTTATCACAAAGCAGACCGGAGCCAAAGGCCGAATCTGTAACTCTGTCATGGTAGCCGAGCGCAAATTCCCGCGCAAAGAGTACTATTTCGCTGTCATGATGGAGCGAGCGTTTGCTGGGAGTCGAGAAAATAAAATAAATATAACTATATTATAGTGAGGTCCACGTTATAATTTTGTAAAATTACTCAAAAATTTCAATTTGTAGAGATTTGGTTGTTAATAGTTTAAAATATCAAAATTTGAAATTTCCAGTTTAGTCATTAGTTTTGAAATATAAATTGGACTTTTTGAAGTGAAAAGTGAAATCTAACCTCATCCTTTTTTGAAACTTTATTTGTAAAAATTTGGGAGAAGACAGTTTTGGGCTATGCCTGTTGTCTTCTCCCAATCATATTTTAATTATGATTTGTGATTGTTAATAAAAAATAAATGAATAAATAATGGCAGTGGAGAAAGATAGAAGTCAACGTTGCCGATCATCTGTCTTGTCTATGCCTTCTATAGACGTAGCTGATACAGGTTTATTGATGTAATATTAACTGTTCATTCTCGTTTCAAATAATCAATTATATTTATTAAGCAATAAATTATATTTTTCAATAATTTCAAAATGAAATTTCACAATAAGATGAAATGTTTTGTTTCCTTATTATTAATCTACATTGTTAGAATACGGTATGGCAACAGAGCAAAGTGAGAATGATATAGCGCTTACCGCTTTGTTGAATGATAGACAAGGATAGCAATACCATTGCTAATCAAATACTGCCATTATAACGTGGACATCACTACAGTCGTTCAATATTTAAAAGAAAAGAAAGTAGGTACCTCCTTTTCATAGTGAGGTCCACGTTATAATGGCAGTGTTTTGATTAGCAATGATATTGCTATCCTTGTCTATCATTCATTACCTACAGAGGTAATAGGTTAAAAATAGTAGAAAAATCCAAATTGTTAATCGGTTCAATATCTGCGGACCGAGCTCGCTCTGGAGTACAGAAGCATAAACAATTTATTACAAAAGAAGAAATTATAATAACATTCATACAGAAATGTTCTATCTAATCACAGTTATTGAGATTAATTCCCAGAGGAATGCAAAAATTTCCCTCACAAAGGCCAGTTGTACAAAAGCCTGTTAAATGTTAATCCTGATCAACTTCACGTGAACCAAATCAAAGAAGACCATTCAAAAAGATGGATCTACTTAATTAATCAGGATTGAAAAATAATCGGCTTTTTGCAACCGGCACTAAGTACCTGATTGAATGATTACAAAGTTCAACAGCGGAGTCAAAATTTTACTCGCTCACTCACTTCCATCACGAAATAATTATTATCAGCTGTTTTTCCAAGGATGAATAAAAATCCTTTTAATGTCCTTCAGCGAATTTTCCCAAGGATGAGACCTAGTGCAATCGAATCTTATATTATAAACCTACTATGTTCTGAATTTCGTGAGAATCGTTAGAGCCGTTTGTGAAATACAAACATCTAAACATATAAACAGAAGTTGCTCGTTTAATAGTACAGGATTATAACGAGAATTATTGTATTATATCGTAATTCGTGAATTATGATTTCATCAGGAATATATTAAGGATGATTGATTGACATTAGTGTTGCTATCCTTGTCTATTACTCATTACCTACACATGTAACAGGTTAATAAATAGTTGAAAAATCTGAAATGCTATTTGATAGATATCGGATTTCGTTGTTTAGAGGTTCGTTATAACGAGAATCATTGTATTGAGATCGTAATTCGTGAATTATGAGTTCAATCAGGAATATTATAGTATTTGATTGACATTAGTGTTGCCAGCCTTTCTATCATTCATCACCTACACAGGTAACAGGTTTGTTTTGTTTTTTCGGATTGGTTTCTACGGATTTGCAGATTGACGCCTAGTGAGATCGGACTCCCCAAGGTTAATAAATAGTTGAAAAATCTAAATTGTTATTGATAAATATCGGATTTCGTTGTTTAGAGGCATTATAACGAGAACTCTCATATTTATATCGTAACTCGTGAATTGTGAGTTCAATCAGGAATATTTTATAGTAAGTACGTGACAAAAATTGGGAGGAATTCATTGATAAAGTTTCCATTGTTGAAAAATGTTCTACCAGAAATGGGAGTTACGACCTTGCTTACAATGACTGTTTACTGTTGAGAAATGTAAGCAAGTCCTAATTAGTTGCAGCAAACTGTTAATGCTGTATTCTGTATTCAAACTGAAATAGTACTCAAAGTGCAATAGTTGTTTCTTGTGTTATCTTTATGATCTCAAGCTGTTTACAAATAATGAGCGGATATTATTCAAAATGAATCATACTTTTTTATTATTCGTCTACTTCTGCCTAACCCTTTCAACAAGACCAAAGTATGGTTTGAAACTTGCTGAGAAGGGCTGGGAAAAAAATGAGATGGAAGAAAAATACGTGGTCATAATTCAATCATGAAATTATTTTGTGTTTTAAAGAAAATTTAAATCATTCTCAAAAGCATCAATAGTGAAAATTCATATACCATATAAACACTTCGTATTTAAGCGTATAAAAACATTTAAAAATTAAATGTTAAATTAAAATTAAAATTGAAATTAAAATTAATAATCATTTAAAATTATAGCATAAGAAGATATAACATGGTACAGGGCGTTTATATTGCAAATTCCTGTAACTGAAGCCGATAGTCCTAGTAGTTCTTTTTGGTGAAGCTATATGACGCTGGTAGTCTAACCTGACTATTATTTTGTGACGCTGGTTATTATTATTATCATAATGTGTCATTCTTGCGCTCTTACACTCCCAACAAAACAGTAATAATAGACAGTTGTCGAACTTAGTAACATACTACAATAGTCTAACTTATGACAGTAGTCGACTTGAGTTAACATAGAAATTTGGAACTTAAACGACCTATACCTTGGGATATTGTTTTATTCTATACATTTTTTTACTTTCCTTTCCCTACTACCATAGGTAAGGAAAGTATTGCTTTCCAAAAAAAATTAAGGTACCCCAATTTCAAGTTTTCTATACGTTTCAAGGTCCCCTGAGTCCAAAAACATGATTTTTGGGTGTTGGTCTATGTGTGTGTGTGTGTATGTGTGTATGTCTGTGAACACGATGACTCCATTCCTAATCAACCGATTGACTTGAAATTTTAAACTAAGGTCCTTATACCATGAGGATCTGACAATAAGAAATTCAATAAAATTGAATTCAAAATGGCGGAAAAAATGGCGGATAATTACTAAAAAACCATGTTTTCACGGTTTTCTCGAAAAATGCTCTAACGATTTTTTCAAATCATACCATGGATAGCTATTATAAGCCCTATCAAATGACATGAGTCTCATTTCTGAGAAAATTGCAGGAGCTCCGTAATATTCTTCTGTGAAAAATGGCGGATAATCACCAAAAAACCATGTTATTCATGGTTTTCTTGAAAAAGGCTCTAACGATTTTCTTTAAATCATACCATGGATAGCTATTCATAGCCCTATCAACGACATGAGTCTCTTTTCTAGGAAAATAGCACGAGCTGCGTAATATTCTCGAGAAAAATGGCGGATAATTACTGAAAAACCATGTTTTTCACGATTTTCTCAAAAAATCTCGACTGATTTATTTCAAAATTCATACTCTGTATAGTATTTATCAGCTCTATCAACTGGCATGAGTCTCCTTTCTGGGAAACTAATGGGGGGTCCACCCATCTTGAGAAATGGACTTTGTAACCTCCTTCTCGTGCATGAGGTAGGTAGGTAGAGCAGTTCATAAAAGAACTCATAGTCGAGATATTTCATCTGTAGAACAGCTGTTTTGACGACTTTAAAAAAAATGACGACTAAAAAAATCATCGAATTTCACAGTTCACACAAAGGAAAAAGTACTCTGAAAACAATTATTTATACACATGTACAGAAGTCTGATCATAGTTTCAAATATGAGCAAGGAAAGTTCTGTGAGTGTACCAACCAGATTTTTATTTATTCTTTATTTATTTATACAATAAGTACATTAAAAAATGATAGGAGAGGAAAAATAAGGTAACCTTATGCTACCCTATTATGACAGTACTTTTGTTTATTGAATTATACTCAATCATATATTTATTTATTCAAATTTCATAATACATATATCACATAATTATCATATAATTTTCAATGCTGTGTGGTATTTCAAGGGATGTATTTCCTATTTTGTAATTCCAGGGCCCAGTTTTGATCGCCTCATCCCAGGGTGGAGTTAACATTGAAGAGGTGGCAGCTGAAAACCCCCAGGCTATTCTATACGAGCCCATCAACATCACTGAAGGTAATTCGAACTTAAAAAATATTTCAGAACTAGCAGGAAAACCGTACTCAGCAAGTTTCTATTTTGAAACTTGACGTAATGAAATCTGAAGAATGAAAGTGGCCTATAACCATCCTCGGTTAATCAATAATCTCTATGCAAAATTTCAAGTTAATCAGTCCAGTAGTAGAGACGTGATGACATAATTTTCCCATCCCGTACGTGTATGAGCATAGAGAAACATAACGTAAGAAAACATAACCTTATGCTTTCGTTTCTCTATGGTATGAGCCAGTTCTTTCCTTTATTGAAGTACTAGCCGTCAGGCTCGCTTCGCTCGCCATATCCGTCTGGACCCCGACTGGATCGTCCAAGAATGAGATCAGCAGGCTCGCTTCGCTCGCCTGTATTTTTCATTTGGGCATTTTTATCATAAATGTTAGGACAATCCAGGCGGGGGTCCAGACTAAACGGCTGGCTAAACGGATATGGCGAGCGAATCGAGCCTGACTGCTAGTAATATAATATTCCAGGATTGAAGTAGCAGTGCCCAATCAATTTTCCGCGATAAATGCATTTAAATCTTCAACTTGGTGCCAACCTAACAAAGTCAACTCAACTTAATGCCAACCTGACAACATTTTTAATTCATTTGCCAGTTAACCACTGTTTCGAAGAGGTACTCTATCTAGATTATAGTTCTATAGTAACATATGATATGGAAATTTCAATTATAATTAAGAGATTGGGAGAAGAAGAATATACATGCTAAAAGAAGAACTTTAAACCTTTAAAAACAACCCTTAGAGTTAAAATATTTCAAAAGATTTCTTAGTGCGCCTCTAAAGGGCCAACTGAACATACCTACCAAATTTCAACGTTTTTGGTCCGGTAGATTTTTAGTTTGCGAGTGAGGAGTCAGTCAGTCAGTCAGTCAGTCAGTGAGTGAGTGCCATTTCGCTTTTTATATATAGATAGATAACTACACAAATAGATAGATAGATTCCACAATCAAAAATTGCTTGTCTTTCTGAGGAGCTTTAAACTGTCAATTGTGCTTTTGTGAAAATTAAAAGTTTATTTTGTTGAAGAATCAGTAAAACGGCGTGGTTTGTGATCGGTTTTGAATTGATATAACTATTTTATATTCGATATTTGCTCAGATGATCCACAAGGGTACAATTAAACACTTGACAGACTGAAACCTTGACTTATTGAAATCTTGAAGAATTGAAAATAGGCCTATAACCATCCTCGGTAGATTAAGAATCTCTATGCAAAATTTCAAGTTAATCAGTTGAGTAGTTGGGACGTGATGATGCGTCAGCGTCATTCATGCATTTCCTATCCCGTACGTGTGTAAACTGATTCTTACCTTCAATATACATTTTGCTACCATGGAATAATAGAAGTACCTAAAGTAATGAACCGCAATAGAATATGTTCATCAAGTACCCTCCAATTTTTACGTTCCTTGCAATTCCTTGCCCTATTACCATAGGTAAGGAAAGTTTTGCTTCCGAAAAAAATTAAGGAACCCCAATTCTAAATTTCTATACGTTTCAAGTCCCCTGAGTCCAAGAAAATGATTTTTGGGTATTGGTCTGTATGTGTGTGGTGGTGTGTGTGTGTGTGCGTGTGTGTGTGTGTTAATGAGTGTATGTGCGTCTGTGTACACGATATTTCATCTCCCAATTAACGGAATGACTTGAAATTTGGAACTTAAGGCCCTTTCACTATGAGGATCCGACACGAACAATTTCGGTCAAATGCAATTCAAGATGGCGGCTAAAATGGCGAAAATGTTGTCAAAAACAGGGTTTTCGTGATTTTCTCGGAAACGGCTCCATCGATTCGATCAAATTCATACCTATAATAGTCATCGATAAGCTCTATCACTGCCACAAGTCTCATATCTGTAAAAATTTCAGGAGCTCCGCCCCATCTATGCAGATAGATTCCCAATTATCAGGCTTCAGATACAATTGAAACAAAAAAAACAGTGGAGTAGATTGAGCATGAAAATCTCTACAATTAATGTTCAGTAACATTTTCACCTAAAATTGAAAATAAGCTTTAAATTCGAGAAAATGTGATTATTCAATTCAAATTATTGTTGATTCTAGAAATGATTCACTATGAAGAGATAGCAGACCTCATGTGTGTCTCCAGCGTTATTGCCCTGTCACCAGCTGGCTCAAATATTTGAATAGTAGACTTGAGATGCACGGGAACACTAGCGTCAGTGATCAATTTTCATAACGGCAAGGAAAGTTGTGTGAGTGCGCCACACCAGATTTTATCACTAGACTAGCAGGTAACCCGTGCTCCGCAAGAGTCTAATTAAGAACTTGACCTACTGAATAATTGAAGAACTTAAACTAGGCCTATAACCATCCTCGGTAAATTGAGAAACTATATGCAAAATTTCAATTTGATCAGTTGAGTAGTTGAGACGTCATGATGCGTCATTCGTGAATTTCCTATCCCGTACGTGTATAAGCATAGCCACCTCTAATACAAGGCCGCGGCCTACGATATTGCAACGTCGCAGTGTAGGCCTACAATCTAATACATGATTGGTGAAAAAGATCAGCTGGTATTTTTCAAAATCTTTTTCACCAATCATATATAAGGTGCGTACAGACTTTCGCTCTGCTCCGCAACCGAAACGTCACTCCAGCAGAGCGATTGATGATCGACCGGCGAGCAACAGTGGTTCGACCGGGGGAACGCGAGAAGATCTAACATCTTCCGTAACGTTCATGATGGGTACGTGGATTAGATTCTAGGCCTACACTGCGACGTTGCAATATCGTAGGCTCGGCCTTGTATTAGAGGTGGCTATGGTATAAGCCAATCCTTTCCTTTATTTTAGTATAGATATAGTATATTCGCACCTAGGATCGAAAATTAGACTTTTCCGGCTCGAAATCGCTTTTCAAGTCCGAGGTCGTAGGCCGAGGACTAGAAAAGATTGAGAGCTGGAAAAAATTTTTGCCCGTGGTGCGAACGCTATTTTTCGCCACACACAAAAAATAAAACAATATATATATATATATTATATGAGAATAGTTGTTACTAAGCACTTCCGAAAGCAGAAGTGGAAGGTGATAGCTCTAGCAAATCTCAGGTAATCTGAATATCAGGAAATTGTCCAAGTATTTTTATTTTTTATTCTGATTTGTCTAAATAACCTAAAAGATGAGTTCAATTATGTTGGAGGTTGAGTTTATACTTTTTTCTTCTTTCAAATTACAATAAGATGATTATTATAAATGTTTCAATTATTTAATAATGAACACCAATAATGAA
>NW_024093924.1:0-11688 GCF_014356525.2 Nilaparvata lugens | reverse complement strand
TCCGGCCTTTTTATACTCCCCCAAAGTGGAGGGGATGGAGTTTAGCCGCCGCCAGAGGCGGTGGAAATCGTCTTGATGCGCGGAAGATGGTGCGCCATCGGTACCTCCTTATCTCCGCGGTCAGCTAGCATTGCTGATAGCCGAGCGTCTTTCAATAATATTATTTATTATTTTCTCGTCACAATTTTACTTTGTGACAATGTGAAAGAGTTGGGGGTTCGTTTTTATTTAGGTTATATTCAATAATGTTTTATTAGGATAGGTTAGGTTTTTGCTTTAAAATTGCAATATGTTAGAAGGGGCTAGGGTCTAGATAGAGTTATGTTTTTTGATGTTTCAAAGGTAAAGGATAGGTTAGGGGGTTAGGATTTTGCTTCGAAACACATGTTCGAAAGAACCACATATTTGTGAACATATTCATGGAAGAACATATGTTATGTTTTGTTCTAAAGAATGTGAAAATCTGACAAAGCATTTATTGGAACGGTTTCACTTGTTATTCGTTCCGCTACTATGTAGACATCATGTCGTCATCATGTCTGTCTGTCTGCGCGCTGTGTCTTTCGTGCGTCTGCGCTGACCAGTGACGTCTCAGTCGCGGTTTTTGCCACTGCTCTAATCAGCTGGTTTTCTATACTTTTATTCGTATTTTTTCGTCGGATTGTTTGCCGTTGCAATTTTAATATTTGTGCTATTCGATTTTTTAGAATTTAATCTTGTCTTTTGGCATCTTACCTTTTAGTTATTTGCCACTTTTTCACCAAACGTTTGTGGACGTTTCACGTACGTGGCTACATTTCCGCCTTCTCGTTTTTGTTGCTAGCGTCTTTAGTTTTTCCTGTCTATCTATTCATGGAGGTCGGCGAGTGTGCTTCCTGCGCTCGGTCTAAACCTTTCATCTGAATTCATCGGACTTACAAAACGTTTTTAAAGTGTGAATTATTCTTCAAATTAATTCGTTTGTTCCATTCTTCAGTGTGATTCAATTATTCATCGAGTTCTTCACTCAATTACTCTGTTAAAATTGGATAAACTTTGTCTAAAATTGCAACCTCGTGTGAGCGTTTCATCGCTATTCATTTGATCTACAAAACCTTTTTAAAGTGTGAATTATTCTTCAAATTAATTCGTTTGTTCTATTCTTCAGTGTGATTCAATTATTCATCGAGTTCTTCACTCAGTTACTCTGTTAAAATTGGATAAACTTTGTCTAAAATTGCAACCTCGTGTAAGCTTCAGTTGCCATTTTTCTACAATTGGCTTCACCTCGTGAACCTCAAACTTTCAAGTGCATCATCTCTACTGTTTGGAAATCAATCCAAAAATTCCACAATTTGAAGATCGGATTATTCGTTTGGAATTCTACTCGCTCCAGCCTACTTTTCCATTGGGGGATTCGCCTGCTGTAATGGACGTTTCCATGCTTGTCATCGCATGGCCTGATCACTTCATCGCTTGCTGATGTCCTGTTCCTGTTGGTATTGCGGAGTCGTTGCCTGTCTGCCTGGCCGCATCTCCTCTTCAAAATTTTATTCAGGTTATGTAAATCGTTCTTTTCAATTTTCATTTACGTATGCATCATTATTGTTTTATTAATGTCTATCTTGACATTCAACTCACTGAGGCCACTGACGCCTAATTATTATTTTATTAATGTCTATCTTGACATTCAACTCACTGAGGCCACTGACGCCTACTTATTATTTGATTAATGTCTATCTTGACATTCAATTCACTAAGGCTACCGACGCCTATTAATTCTTTGGATTTGACAGCTACCCTTGGCTTTACAAGTGATTCACTGAGGCCACTGACGCCTACTTATTATTTTATTAATGTCTATCTTGACATTCTTTCACTGAAGCTACCGACGCCTACCTATTGTTTAGTTAATGTCTAGCTTGACATTCATTTCACTGAGGCCATCGACGCCTATTTATTTATTGGATTTGACAGCTACCCTTGGCTTTGCAAGTGATTCATTGAAGGCCACTGTCGCCTATTACTCGTTCTAATTGATGTCTGTCTTGACATTCAATTCATTGAAGGCCCATGTCGCCTATATTTACCCGGATAATCTCCATTATATTTATTAGCTACCCTTAGCTTTTAAGTGTTATTCTAAGGCCAGTGACGCCTATTAACTATTTAGTTAATGTCTATCTTGACATTCATTTCACTGAGGCCATCGACGCCTATTTATTTATTGGATTTGACAGCTACCCTTGGCTTTACAAGTGATTCATTGAAGGCCACTGTCGCCTATTACTCGTTCTAATTGATGTCTGTCTTGACATTCAATTCATTGAAGGCCCATGTCGCCTATATTCAACCCGGACTGTCCTCATTTGTATTTATTAGCTACCCTTAGCTCTTAGTGATATTTTAAGGCCAGTAACGCCTATTAATTGTTAGGTCGAAATCTATTTTGACATTCAAATCACTGAAGGCCTATGCCGCATATATTTTTTATGTATGTTATTTGCTGAGCATTTTTTACAGCTTATTGTCATTTTTTAATCATTATTATTGTACCTTAGTAATAACTTTCATTATTGCACTCAATTTATATTCATTTCAGGTATCATTATTAATACCTTTGCATTTATTGCAATATCATTAATACCAATATCATTAATAATTTAATATCATTAATACCTTTGCAGTTATTGTCAGACCTCAATGGTCATTAATGTCATTGACCTAATTTCATTTAAATTTTGTAGTTCTCTACATTATTTCACATGTTGTAATTTTCCCAAGATTTGACAATTGCCTTTGTATGTGGCCATCTGCCTATTATTATTTTATTGATCTCAAAATATTTGATTCAATGTTTGTATGTGGCCACCTGCCTATTATTATTTTATTGATCCCAAAATATTTGACACAATTGTTTTTGTATGTGGCCATCTGCCTATTATTATCTTATTATTATTAAATCTTATCTTGTTGATTCATTTAGTCTTTTATTGGCGTACTTACCCCAATTCAAGCTATCAGTATTTTTATGCACAGAATTCAAAGATTTGTTTGTAGGTATTTATACCAACTATCATCCACAGTCCACTGCCCTGCCCTTGGATTCTGTCATAAAAATTGGTTCATCCGGGCCAGATTTCTTGATCCAGTGTTCACTTAGGATAATTGTTAATTGGACCAATTGTAAAAATTGGTCCTCCAGGCCGTTCATTTTTGACCCAGTGTTACCTAGGATAATTGTTAATTTTTATTACCCATTTCTTGGTCCATTGAACCTTGGGGTTTCAGTGACCGTGTGCCTAATAGTCTAGCTTGACGCCAATGATTAGGTCCCACTCTAGTGTATATTTTATTTCATTGTACCTTTGTATGTTTATATTGTTTAATATTAAGCATTCACACACTTGTTTCAAATTTTCAGTACTGGCTGCAACTCAAAGCACGCTGCGACGTGTATGCACCAGCTATCAACTATCTTGTACCCTGAGAGACTGAACCGCACTGAACTGGTCACAGACGGCTATTGCGCATTGAGAAAACAACACACGGCATACCACACCGCCTTGCGAGCTCGCTACTTGACTCGCCGCACAGCAAGCTTGATACAACTTGCCTCAAACCCACAGGCGTGCCTCTCTGCGTACTGGACCAGCGCCCAAGGTTGCTTATTGGCGCAGCAATCGCATTGCTACAGTGCACTATTGTGTCATTCACTCAGGTTTTTCTGTTAATTTTTAAGCATGTCTGATCATGAGGAAGATTCACTTCCTGAGCCTTCTGCTCTTTTCAATGCAAGAGACAATTTACACCAGGAAATAGATTGGTTCATAACCAGCTATAACGATTATGTTGTGGACACTGAAGCCACTTATTATCAATTATTGACTGTAAAAAACGAACTAGGTTCACTTAGAATTAAGTATAATAAGATACACCAACAACTATGGAATTCAGAGTTGCAAGCACAGAACACTTCAACTCATTTTGAGATACTCAATAAGTTTATCTCCATTACCTCTAAGGCAAACGCTGCATTAACTGCTTTTGAAAGCAGACAACGCATCAATGAGGCCACTGCTGGTGCTTCCCAGCGGCCAACATCTCAAAACGCACCTTTGGCAAATTTTCAGTTGCCTCAGATACCGCTTCCACGCTTCAATGGGGAGCTTTCAAAATGGCAAGCATTCTCAAGTGCTTTTACTAATATTATTGGTAATCAAGATAACATTAATGATTCATTGAAATTTTTCTATCTTCGTCAATCACTCAGTGGTGAAGCTCTTGCTAGAGTGGAACACATTGAAGCTGACGAAAATGGTTTTCAGCTTGCATGGAACCTCTTAAGGGAGAGGTATGACAACAAGAGATTAATTGCTGCCAGGCACGTCACGGCAATTGAATCTCCGCCTACCATAAAGCGTAACTGTCCGCAATCATTACGGGCATTCATTGACTTTTGCAAGTCCCACATCACCGCGCTCGAAGCGCTTCAACTTGGAGTCCAAATCAAGGACTTGTTGTATATGCACAAAATGTTGTTGCAGTTGGATACTGCTACTGTTCGAGAATGGGAAAAGAGTGTTGGTATACACGACATTCCCACCATTGATAAATTCTGGAATTTTTTGGAATCACAATGCAAAATCATGGAAGCTGTTGCTTCAAGCTCAGCTAACCATCATCAAGGAAATGTACAGCAAAGTACATCCAACTCGGTTGGTGCTCATAGCAAGCCGAAGTTCAATCAAAGTCAATCAAATGTTCAAGCTAGGATGCAGGTTACTACCTCTTCTATGTCACCTTGTAGTTTTTGTAATTCTGTTGGTCATTTTCCAAATCGTTGTAATGAATTATTGAAGTTACAGGTTACTGATCGTTGGAATGCTGTCCGTGACAAAAGGTTATGTTATAATTGCCTCAAGCCTTTCGCACCCAATCATGTTTGTTCGGACAAATCGTGTACACTTTGTGGCAAGAGTCACCACACTGTTCTTCACAGGTCGTATCCTCAATCACGGGACACTCAGCCTACTTCTAAGGATAAGGTAACTTCAAATCTTATTCATTCTCAATCTTTTGCTCCCTCCAAGGGTAAGAATGCTGTTTTGAATTCCGTCATGGTTCAGAATGCGGAAACAACTAAGCAAGCTGTTTCTCATGCAGAACAGCCTCAGAAGAACTCTCATGTCACGATGAGCTCTACTTCGTCACTGTGTTTGCAACAGCAATCAACTGTCGCCTTGTTACCTACTGCTGAAGTTTTGGTTCAAACTTCTAGTGGGGAATTTATTAAAGCAACCGCGCTTTTAGACTCTTGCTCTGATTGTAATTTGATGTCAACTAGGTTGGCTGAAAAATTGTCACTTGTTACTTTGTATTCTGACACTTTGATTCATAGTGTAGGTGAGAATAAGACCAAATCATCTATTTCTCATTCAGTTTGCTTGTCTTCATCTGATCGTTCGTGGTCGGTTGAAGAAAATTGTATTGTAGTTGATAGCATATCATCTAATGTTCCTAGTGTGAACATTGATCTTTCCAAAATTTCAATTCCTGTTGAACTCAAATTAGCGGATCCATTGTTTGATCAGCCTAAGCCTGTAGATCTGTTACTTGGTGCTGGCATATTTGCATCTGTTCTTCAGCCTGGTAAATTGTATCTAGCTCAAAACGCTCCCATCCTTCAGAAAACCAGTCTAGGTTGGGTCATATTTGGTTCTTGTAAAACCATTCGTCCTATTGCAGCACCTCGTTCGTGCCTCCCTGCTTCGCCTGTGGCCACTCCCCGTAAGGTCATATCGAATTTTCTAACTTCAAATGATGTCTCGCATCAGCTAGAGAAATTTTGGAAGCTGGAAGAAATCTCTCCTCTACTTCCTCCCTCACCTGAGGTTTTGAAACTTGAGAAGCACTACACAACCACTACCACGCGTCTTGAAGACGGACGGTTTATGGTCACTCTTCCCAAAAAGGATAATTTCCACTCATTGGGTCATTCCCGATTTCAAGCATTGAACCGATTTCATTCATTAGAAAAACGGTTATCATCAAATGTTGAGTTAAAAACTCAATACACAGCTTTCATGGAAGAATACCAACAGTTGAATCACATGTCACCAGTGCCTCCAGCACCGGATAATGAAAAATGCTACTTCATTCCTCATCACCCGGTTTTTAAACCTGATTCGACCACTACAAAATTACGTGTAGTATTTGACGCTTCTGCTAAGTCTACCACTGGAACATCGCTTAATGAAGTATTGTATGTTGGTCATACAGTTCAGCCTGAACTGTTCGATATAGTTCTGCGCTTTCGCACATATCAAATAGCCTTCATTGCGGACATTACTAAAATGTACCGTCAAATCTTAGTCCATCCCTCTGACCGCAACCTTCAGAGAATATTTTGGAGATCTGATGCTACTCTACCCATTCAAGAATTCACCTTGAATACTGTAAGTTACGGCACTTCGCCGGCAGCTTTCTTAGCTACTCGTACGCTTCATCATTTGGCCGATCTTGATACGGCACCCAACTCTGCTGTAGCTAATGTCATTAAAAATCACTTTTACGTTGATGACCTTATTTCTGGTTCTTCTTCGGTTTCAGAAGCTAAGCATTTAGTTCAACAATTGATCAGCACATTGGCTCAGGGTGGTTTCGAGCTTAGGAAATGGTTGTCCAACTCGCCTGAAGTTCTCGCTACTATTCCTTCTGATCTGCTTGAAGCAAACACTTCCAAACCGTTGTCTGATTTCAATGATAGTGTGGTCAAGGCACTAGGCCTCATTTGGAACTCCACTCTAGACGTCTTGACTATTTCCTCTAATGTTGCTGATGTATTGCATAAAACATCTTTCACTAAAAGAGAGCTTCTCTCTTGCATTTCAAGCATATTCGATCCATTAGGTTTGATTTCTCCTGTGGTCATTTTACCCAAAACACTTTTTCAAAAACTCTGGTTATTAAAGATTGATTGGGATCAAAAAATTCCGCAAGATCTGTTGGAAACTTGGTTGAAAATTCTGCATGAATTGCCGAACATTGTTAACATTTCACTTCCGCGTTGTGTGTTATCAAAGGACTCTGATGCCTCGCTTGAGTTGCATGGCTTCGCCGATGCTAGTCTCACTGCTTACGGCGCCTGTATTTACGTCAGAAGCACCTCTCTCGGTAGCAGTCAAACTAGGTTGCTCACTTCCAAGTCCCGCATTGCCTCTTTGAACCCAGTTCTCTCTGTTCCCAGATTAGAACTACAGGCAGCTCTGCTACTTTCGCGTCTTGTGAATAAGGTTTTAAAGGCTTCAAATCTTACTTTTTCTAATGTGTATTTGTGGACTGACTCGAAAACAGTCTGTGACTGGTTAAGAGCCCCTCCCGATCGTTCTAATATTTTTGTAGCTGTACGCATTTCTGAAATTCAGAATTCAACGTTTAACTTTCATTGGAATCATGTTCGTACTAGTAACAATCCTGCTGATTTGATATCTCGAGGTTGTACACCCAATCAGCTGGCCGCTAGTCATCTGTGGTGGAATGGTCCTTCATGGCTATCTATGCCGAATAGTTCTTGGGATTCTTTCTCTAGCAATGTTGCTATTTCTCAATCAGTTCAGGTATTAGCTACTACCTCGTCTCGTAATGATGTTATTTCAGGTATAATCAATAGTTGCTCAACTTATCACAAAATTGTTCGTACAACAGCATATGTTCTACGGTTCATTCATAATTGTAAAAAACAAAATTCAGTCACTCCGCGTTTTGGTCAATTAACTATCTCTGAAATTTCAGAAGCTGAAAATTGTATCTTCAAATCTATTCAAGAAGAAGCTTTCTCTGCCGAACTTAAAGCATTGCGTCAAAATCAGGAGCTATTGCCTAATAGTTCTATTAAAGCCTTGTCACCATTCGTTCATTCAGATTCTCTGCTCAGAGTTGGTGGACGTTTGCAAAATGCAAATGCTTCATTTGATTACAAACATCAAATATTGTTGCCCAGCAATCACAAATTCACTCGTGCATTGATTGTTGCTCACCATCGTCGTATAAGTCATGCTGGGGTGCAGGCCACCATGGCCAGTGTAAGACAACGATTTTGGTTTCCCTCCACCCGTCGCACCATCAAAAGTGTATTGCGGCATTGCATATTGTGTTTTCGCTTTTCGGCTCTTCGCTCTGAGCAAATCATGGGTAGTTTACCAGCGGCCCGCGTTCAGGCTAACTTTCCCTTTTATAATTGTGGTTTGGATTACGCCGGTCCTATTTCCATCCGTGTAGGCGGCCCCAAATCTCGTACTTTTTCTAAGGCATACTTGTCGCTGTTTGTGTGTATGGTAACTCGTGCCGTTCATATTGAAACTGTCTCGGAACTTACTTCCAAGGCATTTATTGCCGCTCTGATTCGTTTTTCTGCTCGTCGTGGCATCCCGCATTCCATTTTTTCGGACAACGCCACAACTTTCGTTGGTGCCAACAATGAGCTACGTGAGCTCCACGAATTTTTGTCCTCTGATCGTCTCAAATCAGATATTCATGACACTATGTCTGTACTCAACATCCAATGGCACTTCATTCCCCCTCGGGCTCCACACTTCGGTGGACTCTGGGAGAATGCGGTAAAAAATTTCAAACGCATATTCCGTGTAGTCACTTTCAACAAGGTATTTAACTTTGAAGAAACCTGTACTCTTGCTGCTCAGGTCGAGGCCATCTTGAATTCGCGCCCTCTTGTTCCTTGTCGGAAGATCCACATGATCTTGCCTACTTATCTCCAGGTCATTTTTTGATTGGACGTCCACTTACGTCATTACCCTTCTTGCCGCCTAACACCAAACACATTGACCATCGTTCACGTTGGTATCAACTTGCCGTTTCTATCCAGGAACTCTGGGATAGGTGGTCTCGTGAATATTTAACCACTCTTCAGAAAAAAGGCAAATGGTTCAACAATTATGAAAATTTGAAGGTCGGTACAGTTGTCATCTTGAAGGATCCTGGTTCCGCGCAGTCCACTTGGAAGCTGGCGCGCATTACTGAAGTTCATCCCGGTAAGGACGACAAGGTTCGAGTTGTCACTGTTCTCACTCCCTCCGGCACCTTTAAGAGGGCTATTTCGAGTTTAGCACCTCTTCCCATTGATGAGGATTCTAGTTAATCCCCTTGCTCTTATGGTTCATGTTGTATTTTCAGGTTTCATTGTTCTTTTCCCTGGTTCTCACATGGGGCCCAGTTTTCAATTTCCAATTGCCTTGCCAGATTTTACATATTTCTTACTTTTTCTTATTGTGCCATACCCCCGTATGACACAAGGGGCCCAGTTTATGTAAAATCTGACAAAGCATTTATTGGAACGGTTTCACTTGTTATTCGTTCCGCTACTACGTAGACATCATGTCGTCATCATGTCTGTCTGTCTGCGCGCTGTGTCTTTCGTGCGTCTGCGCTGACCAGTGACGTCTCAGTCGCGGTTTTTTGCCACTGCTCTAATCAGCTGGTTTTCTATACTTTTATTCGTATTTTTTCGTCGGATTGTTTGCCGTTGCAATTTTAATATTTGTGCTATTCGATTTTTTAGAATTTAATCTTGTCTTTTGGCATCTTACCTTTTAGTTATTTGCCACTTTTTCACCAAACGTTTGTGGACGTTTCACGTACGTGGCTACATTTCCGCCTTCTCGTTTTTGTTGCTAGCGTCTTTAGTTTTTCCTGTCTATCTATTCATGGAGGTCGGCGAGTGTGCTTCCTGCGCTCGGTCTAAACCTTTCATCTGAATTCATCGGACTTACAAAACGTTTTTAAAGTGTGAATTATTCTTCAAATTAATTCGTTTGTTCCATTCTTCAGTGTGATTCAATTATTCATCGAGTTCTTCACTCAATTACTCTGTTAAAATTGGATAAACTTTGTCTAAAATTGCAACCTCGTGTGAGCGTTTCATCGCTATTCATTTGATCTACAAAACCTTTTTAAAGTGTGAATTATTCTTCAAATTAATTCGTTTGTTCTATTCTTCAGTGTGATTCAATTATTCATCGAGTTCTTCACTCAGTTACTCTGTTAAAATTGGATAAACTTTGTCTAAAATTGCAACCTCGTGTAAGCTTCAGTTGCCATTTTTCTACAATTGGCTTCACCTCGTGAACCTCAAACTTTCAAGTGCATCATCTCTACTGTTTGGAAATCAATCCAAAAATTCCACAATTTGAAGATCGGATTATTCGTTTGGAATTCTACTCCCTCCGGCACCTTTAAGAGGGCTATTTCGAGTTTAGCACCTCTTCCCATTGATGAGGATTCTAGTTAATCCCCTTGCTCTTATGGTTCATGTTGTATTTTCAGGTTTCATTGTTCTTTTCCCTGGTTCTCACATGGGGCCCAGTTTTCAATTTCCAATTGCCTTGCCAGATTTTACATATTTCTTACTTTTTCTTATTGTGCCATACCCCCGTATGACACAAGGGGCCCAGTTTATGTAAAATCTGACAAAGCATTTATTGGAACGGTTTCACTTGTTATTCGTTCCGCTACTACGTAGACATCATGTCGTCATCATGTCTGTCTGTCTGCGCGCTGTGTCTTTCGTGCGTCTGCGCTGACCAGTGACGTCTCAGTCGCGGTTTTTTGCCACTGCTCTAATCAGCTGGTTTTCTATACTTTTATTCGTATTTTTTCGTCGGATTGTTTGCCGTTGCAATTTTAATATTTGTGCTATTCGATTTTTTAGAATTTAATCTTGTCTTTTGGCATCTTACCTTTTAGTTATTTGCCACTTTTCACCAAACGTTTGTGGACGTTTCACGTACGTGGCTACATTTCCGCCTTCTCGTTTTTGTTGCTAGCGTCTTTAGTTTTTCCTGTCTATCTATTCATGGAGGTCGGCGAGTGTGCTTCCTGCGCTCGGTCTAAACCTTTCATCTGAATTCATCGGACTTACAAAACGTTTTTAAAGTGTGAATTATTCTTCAAATTAATTCGTTTGTTCCATTCTTCAGTGTGATTCAATTATTCATCGAGTTCTTCACTCAATTACTCTGTTAAAATTGGATAAACTTTGTCTAAAATTGCAACCTCGTGTGAGCGTTTCATCGCTATTCATTTGATCTACAAAACCTTTTTAAAGTGTGAATTATTCTTCAAATTAATTCGTTTGTTCTATTCTTCAGTGTGATTCAATTATTCATCGAGTTCTTCACTCAGTTACTCTGTTAAAATGGATAAACTTTGTCTAAAATTGCAACCTCGTGTAAGCTTCAGTTGCCATTTTTCTACAATTGGCTTCACCTCGTGAACCTCAAACTTTCAAGTGCATCATCTCTACTGTTTGGAAATCAATCCAAAAATTCCACAATTTGAAGATCGGATTATTCGTTTGGAATTCTACTCGCTCCAGCCTACTTTTCCATTGGGGGATTCGCCTGCTGTAATGGACGTTTCCATGCTTGTCATCGCATGGCCTGATCACTTCATCGCTTGCTGATGTCCTGTTCCTGTTGGTATTGCGGAGTCGTTGCCTGTCTGCCTGGCCGCATCTCCTCTTCAAAATTTTATTCAGGTTATGTAAATCGTTCTTTTCAATTTTCATTTACGTATGCATCATTATTGTTTTATTAATGTCTATCTTGACATTCAACTCACTGAGGCCACTGACGCCTAATTATTATTTTATTAATGTCTATCTTGACATTCAACTCACTGAGGCCACTGACG
>NW_024093921.1:0-11090 GCF_014356525.2 Nilaparvata lugens | reverse complement strand
GTCAATTTAAAATGTCTAGAAAAAATCTAAATAAACATAGAGCTTTTTGTCTATCGTACCGTGCGTGTCGTCCCGGAATGTGAGTGTGAGCGCTGTTATCAGGTCTGGCTGCAACTGTCTATTAACGTTGATGGAGAGATACATTTTCAAGATGTTCGATGTTTTTGAACGGGTCAGTATTAAGGTGCGTACAGACTGTCGCTCTGCTCCGCAACCGAACGTCACTCCAGCAGAGCGATTGATGATCGACCGGCGAGCAACAGTGGTTCGACCGGGGAACGCGAGAAGATCTAACATCTTCCGTAACGTTCATGATTGGTGCGTGGGTGGAGCGACTGTGGTTCGATGGAGGGACGAGGGCGGTACGAGGGCGGTACGAGGGAGGAACGTGCTCGGTGCGGTTGAAGCGCGTATAGGTGTACGCAGCTTTATAGTCCACTAGACAGCTTATTTATGATGAATAATTCTATAGTCTGATTTTCACTCTAATATTGGCGTATGAAGGAGGCTCCTTTTTCCTTTTATATCATCCTTGAAATGCAAAATTTCCAAAAATCTTGTATATACGTCGACGCGCAATTTAAAAAGGAACATACCTGTCAATTTTCATGAAGATCTATTACCGCGTTCGCCGTAAATGCGGAACATAAAAACATAAAGAGAATGCAAAACCGTCGACTTGAATCTTAGACCTCACTTCGCTCGGTCAATAAATAACGTATACATTATATATAAATATATGTATTAATTACACCTTGTGAGAAAGGCCTCATAAGAGAAAATGCCTTATTTATCATTGTATACGACTAATGACTGTACCTAAGTACCTGAATTTTTAATATAAATTTACAGGCACACAATGTAGAATATAAGTAAGATTCGAATACTTTTTGTGTAGTTGAGAATTTGATATTGTGGTAATTATTCATGTAGTATATAAATAAAAATCAAGTCTCAATTCTTGACATTCAATAACTTTTTTATGTGTGCACCGAATTTGATGATTTTTTTCTTAGTTGTGTTCGTTATGTTCAGGACCAGGTTTATGGCCTATCAAATTCATGATCCAACTTGAGGACTCTCCTCTATTGTCCATCAAAGTTTACATATAATCCTTATGGGAGAAGATTGTTATAATCATTGCGTCATCCAACAGCCGTCGGTGGATTCATTTTTCTATTTTATTTCTACTGGTTCACAAAATGATAATTCTAATAATAATGCCGCGGTACGAACGACGTCCAAACTTGGGTCATAGAGCTCGAAATGCTGTAAATTTAGAATATGCACGGGATAATCAGCAGCAAGGAGATATACCATTCAATTTCCCAGCAAGCTGTATTCAACTATAAATCTAGAAATACAAACTGCTGCACAACTAAATAAGCACATAGTAAGTCCATATTGAAATATAAATGTAAATACTGATTGTTGGATAATTTTCATACAAATATAGTGCATCACATTAAGCTAAGCACACCTGAGGAGGCGCGGCTTGGTGATACAAAGTGTTGATCTTATGGAGATTGCCTTATCACACCGTTCCACGCCATGCCCGATTCAGTGTGTGTGAGTTATTCCATTCAAACCAATAAGCAAGAAGCACCTGGATGCAAAATGCCTCATCGCGCCTCCTCAGGTGTGCATCCAGCTAAAGTTTGTCATGAGATGCATTAACTATTTGGCGGTACGAAGTTCGCCGGGTCACCTAGTATTAAATAAAAAGACTAAGAGTTTTATTGATGGTTAGAAGACCGGTTTCGGTTGTTACACCATTGTAAATCTCTGATAAACTAAAACTAAATACAAGAGCAGCAGAATTTATACTAGTGGGCGAGTACTGCTATTGGTCAAGGGCATGAACGCCTCCCATTGGCATAGCTGGACAGTCTCCTCCCACTTGACGGGATAACAAAAACGTTATAAAATGGCGACTTAAGCAACATACTCTTTTTTATTTAAGATTTGAATGATTGATTATTGACGCAAATTACTTTAATATTTCAAGTCAAAATCGGAAAATATTTATATGAAAAATGTGTTCAGAAAACCAATTTCAAACATAGTTAATACTGGAAGTGCAAGCAATTATTTCTCATTGAGACCCTCACTTTTTGGTTTAGCAGAAAAAATATTCCTAAATGTTTTCAGTGAGTGAAAACAAAACCTATTTTTGGACAATTTCTGTCTAAATTTGGGAAAGGAGCAGTTTTGGGCTTTAAGCCTGCTGTTCCTTTCCCAATTATTATTCATAGTTGAAAAAAAGTCAGAAATGTAATGTATCATGAGGTTATCTCCAGGTCCTCATATTATATCAATTATGATGTTATTTGATGATTGTATTGATTATTGATACATAAATATACATAAATGATGTACTTGAATACTATTCCTACTTGGAACAAAATATTCATGAGTAAACTGAATAATGAACGCTCTTGCTAGTGAAAAAGGATATATAGTACTTTAATGTACGATATTACGGGATTTTGAAGTGAGACCCAAGTTATAATGACAGTGGTGAAGGATGAGAAGAGGGTTGCCGATTCTATGCCTTGCCACTGCCTTCTATAGAGGATAGTATATCTGATGTAATATGTTTGTTTCACGGTATTTAGATGAAAACGGTAGAGGTCATGAAATGTGTGCGAAGTGGCCAGCCAGCTAGATTGCGTCATCGCCATCAACCGAGGTTTTTAACACCTATTGGCAATTTATGAAACTTATTCATTAAAAACAGATGATTGGATATTATAAAATGACGTCAGGTACACCGGAATTTAGCAGAAACATGCGCGTGACACCTACTCGTCTTCTCCATATACCGTGGTTGTTTGTTTTTAAAGCTTCCCAGAGACTCTAATCAGAGTATAGGAATTGTCAAAATTTAACTGTTCATAATTTCACAATAACTTTCATTAGTTCACAATTTCACTGTTAAAATATCAACTGTTCATTCTTGTTGAAATAATAAATTATATTCTTTTCGTCAAGGAATATATTTTTCAAGTGGCTTCCATGATTTAAATAAAATGTTTTGTTGATTAATTATATTTCTGAATTGTTGAAACACGTTCTGGCAACATTGCTGAGCTAGAAAGGGATAGCGCTACCTGCTTTGACGAATGATGGAGAAGGATAGCAACACTAATGTTAATCAAATACAGCCATTATAACGTGGACTTCACTACTTATACTGTGGAATGTATGACTGCCGTAATATCTAGAAAGCAGAGCATGCCAGCTGCCAGGTGAATGGAACCGTAATTTTATTAGTATACAGTGAGCAGTGCCTTCTAGATAGGCTGACCGCCTTCATACGTTAATGGTCATTGCTGTTACAGTAGTATTTAGTTGGCATATCAACGGTATTAAACTAAATTATTAACGGTCCTACGTTAAAAGGTTACTGGGTGCAAATGGATTGTATGTTTTAACGCTGAATAGTTTGAGAAGAGCAGACGAAGAAGAAGAAGAAGAAAGAAGAAGAGAAGAAGACAGGAGAAGAAGAAGAAGAAGGGGAAGAAGAGAAGAAGAAGAAAAGAAGAAGAAGAAGACAGGAGAAGAGAAGAAGAATAAGAAGAAGAAGAAGAAGAAGAAGACAAGAAGAAGAGAAGACGAGAGAGAAGAAGAAGAAGAAGAAGAAGAAGAAGAAGAAGAAGAAGAAGAAGGGGAAGAAGAAGAAGATGAAGAAGAAGAAGAAGGGGAAGAAGAAGAAGAAGAAGAAGAAGAAGAAAAGAAGAAGAAGAAGAAGAAGAAGAAGAAGAAGAAGAAGAAGAAGAAACTGTCTTATGGATGATAAGAAGAGGCTAATGAACCGCCGTGAAATCCATGTAAATTTGACTAATCACTGAAGTTTAAAGACAGAAGAAAAGATCACAGAATTTTGATTCTACACCACAGGAGCTGCACGTAATTCATGTAAATTTGTCTTGTCACTTTCACTTATGAAAATGTAAGGTTATGAAATTTCAGTGCAGTTTAAAAATTGTTAAGGGCAGGTTTCCGAGATCGGGATTTAGCTAAGTTCTAGACAGCTTGAGTCAGAAAATTTGCTTTCCGAAACGGGGCGTAGTCGCAGTTTTTATAACAATCTTTATTACTATCGTATTTCATGAAACTCTGTGTATCTGTTTGGCTTGAAAAGGTGCAATACCAGCACGAAACGGACGTCGCCACATCAAAGAATGTGAATGTTTTTACTTTCCTTGCCCTATTACCATAGGTAAGGAAAGTATTGCTTTCCGAAAAAAATTAAGGAACCCCAATTTCTAAATTTCTATACGTTCAATGTCCCCTGAGTCCAAAAAAGTGTTTTTTGGGTATTGGTCCGTATGTGTGTGTGTGTGTGTGTGTGTGTGTGTGTGTGTGTGTGTGTGTGTTGTGTGTGTGTGTGTGTGTGTGTGTGTGGTGTGTGTGTGTGTGTGTGTATGAGTGTTTGTGCGTCTGTGTACACGATATCTCTCTCCCAATTAACGGAACAACTTGAAATTTGGAACTTAAGGTCCATACACTATAAGGTCCGACCCAAAACATTTCGATCAAATGCAATTCAATATGGCGGCTAAAATGGCGAAAATGTTGTCAAAAAAAGGGGTTTTCGCGATTTTCTCGAAAACGGCTCCAACGATTTTGATCAAATTCATACCTGTAATAGTCATTGATAAGCTCTATCAACTACCACAAGTCCCATATCTGTAAACATTTCAGGAGCTGCGCCCCATCTATGCAAAGTTTGATATTATATTCCCAATTATCAGGCTTCAGATACAATTTAAACAAAAATATCCAAGTGGAAAAGATTGAGCATGAAAATCTCTACAATTAATGTTCAGTAACATTTTCATCTAAAATTGATAATAAGCTCGATATTCGAGAAAATAAGATTATTGAATTGCAAACTGTTGGCAACTGTTGATTCTATCAAATCATTCACTATGAAGAGAGCAGACTTCGTGTGACTGCAGCGTTATTGTCCTATCACCAGCTGGCTTAGATCTTTAAATAGTAAACTTTAGTTGCGCGGGAACACTAGCGTCAGTTGATCAATTTCCATAACGGCAAGGAAAGTTGTGTGAGTGCGCCACACCAGATTTATTTCACTTTAAAGTTTTATGAAATACGATAGTAATAGTGAAAATAAGATGGATAACCAACAACAAACAATCTTTATTTTCTCATTTCTATAATTATTGGGAATGTTTTTCCTTGATGAAATTGAACATTCCCGAATAATTAAAAATAGCTGAAACTTTACACTATTTTTTCATATTTTGTTTTCAATTTTCCAGTTTTTCAAAATTATTCAATCGTGACTTTGACAATGACTACGACTACGCCCCGTTTCGGAAAGCCAATTTTCTGACTCCAGCTTTTTAAAGTCTAGAACTTTGCCAAATCCCGAGGTAGGATACCTAAGTAGTAGCTAGTTTAAACATCATCTTCACTTGACAGTCTACTTCTATGGATTAAATGGAAGAGGGGGCTTCTATTGCCTCAATTTCGCCTACATCACTTTTATTGTAAAGTGTAAATAAAAGTCATTCATCTATCTATCTATCTATCTGTATCTGAAAAATTAGTTCTCTTTTGCCTTTGGGAATTTTTATACTGATTTTGATTCTCATGGGTATGAATTTCAATAAAATAGTATGGAGTTTGAGAGAAACAATCCAGAATTAATCAAGGCTTAGAGAAGCAATAAGTTATATAATTTACGTTCGTACTTTCCTTCCAAGTATTTGTTAAATAAAAATATTGAAGTAGTAACAAGATAATATCATCATCATAATCTATTTGAATAGTAGATGTTCTTAATATAGAGAATCAATCAATCAATCATTCATCCTATACAATTAAACGACCAATTTCTGTTTATATATTATATTTTTATTAAATTTATGTTTATATTTATGTTTGTATGTCACCGGATCTCGAAAACGGCTCTAACGATTCTCACGAAATTTAGCACATACAGTAGTAGGTTCATAAAAATTCGATTGCATTAGGTCTCATCCCTGGGAAAACTCGCTAAAGGACATTAAAATAATAATTCATTCATGGAAAAACAGGTGAGACTTTCGCCGCCTGTCGATCATGGAAGTGAGTGAGCATGTGTGTGGGACTGAGACAAAATTATGACTCAGCTGTTGAACTATTGCAATATTTCAATGAGGCACTTAGTGCCGTTTGCACAAAAGCTGGTTCAATTTTAATTCTAATCAATTCCAGGATAACCAATCAGAGTCTTTTAAAAATGGTCTTTTCTGATTTGGTTCACGTGAAATCAATCAGGATTAAAATTTAACCGGAATTATTTGTGTAACCAGGCCTTTGTGAGAGAGATTTTTGCATTCCACTGGGAATTAATCTCAATCCACTGTGAATAGATGGAACCTTTCTGTAAAAACTATAAATATATTATAATTTCCTCTTTCGTAATAAATGTTCTATGTTTTTGTACTCCAGAGCGAAGCTCGGTCCTCCGATATTCTTTTAGAATAGAATAGAATAGAATATTCATTTTATTCAACAATAATACAGAAAATTTCAATACAGTTGAATAACGTCAGGAAGATTTACAGTCAAAATGACAGTTACAATGTTCAAAATGACAGTGTAAAGGTGCGTACAAATATGCGCGCCGCGAACATATGAACAATTCACTTTTAATCAGCTGATGCCAAGCTTTTTATATCTGTATCTTACCGTTTCTGTAAAAATACAGATATAGTCAGCTGATTGAAAGTGAATTGCTCATGTTCGCGGCGCGTATATCTGTACGCACCTTAAGATCCGAATTAGAATAACCCAAAAGCTACCTTATTCATCGACAACTTTAACCAAGTGACTCATTTATTCACTGACTGTTCGGACAATTCAAGTAGGCTAGATTAACAGTCATCAAATAACGGTAGTCATGGTAACAGAACTATAATTAGTGACGTCACACTGTTTCAAACAGTTGTCATCAAATGCTACAACCTCAACAATGCTCAGTGGACAACTGAAGAGAAAGCTGGGAACTACAGCACACAATTGATTATTATTCTGGATTTGAACTGTAGGACAATCAGAGGACAAAAATAAACAGGACAATAATATAGAGAAAAATCAGTCAGAACAATCAGTTTGAAAAATTGATTCCATTATTCTGGATTTTAACTGTAGAGCAACCTGAGGAATAATGCAGAGGACAATCTATTTATGGGGTCAGTTTTTGAAAAATTGATTCCAATATAATTATTATCTATTCGTTGGATAATAATTATATATTAATTAGCATTTGAATAAATGCATTCTCTATTTAATTCCATCTGTAACTGATTCCAATATGTTTCTGTGGGACAGTTTGCTGAAATTTATAGAGAGTAAACCTAATTTGATAAAAATATTGGCAGCTCCCAATCATCAGATTGGACCTAGTTTCCATCCTAATGAGACAATATTTATCGAGGCATATAGTGAGAGAAGAGGAACTCAGTTTTTATACACAAAATTGTCTCTAAATTTGAAATTGTTCGTTTTATTTTGAGTTGTACTCTCTGATTTTTTACTTTCTTTGCCCTATTACCATAGGTAAGGAAAGTATTGCTTTCCGAAAAAAATTAAGGTACCCCAATTTCTAAATTTCTATACGTTTCAAGGTCCACTGAGTCCGAAAAAGTGGTGTGTGTGTGTGTGTGTGTGTGTGTGTGTGTGTGTGTGTGTGTGTGTGTGGTGTGTGTGTGTGTGTGTGTGTGTGTGTGTGTGTGCGTCTGTGTACACGATATCTCATCTCCCAATTAACGGAATTATTTGAAATTTGGAACGTAAGGTCCTTACACTATAAGGATCCGACACGAACAATTTCGATCAAATGCAATCCAAGATGGCGGCTAAAATGGCGAAAATGTTGTCAAAAACAGGGGTTTTCGCGATTTTCTCAAAAACGGCTCCAACGATTTTGATCAAATTTAAACCTGGAATAGTCATTGATAAGCTCTATCAACTGCAACAAGTCCTATATCTTTAAAAATTTCAGGAGCTTTGCCTCATCTATGATAAGTTTAATTTTAGATTCTCAATTATCAGCCTTCATATACAATTTGAACAAAAAATTTCGAGGGGAATAGATTGAGCATGAGCATCTCTACACTTAATGTTCAGTAACATTTTCACCTAAAATTAAAAATAAACTCGAAAATCGAGAAAATGTGATTATCCAATTGCAAACTATTTCAACTGTTGATTCTATTAAATGATTCACTATGAAGAGATAGCAGACCTCGTGTGTCTCCAGCGTTATTACCCTGTCACCAGCTGGCTCTAATCCTTGAATAGTAGACTTGAGATGCGCGGGAACACTAGCGTCAGGTGATCAATTTTCATAACGGCAAGGAAAGTTGTGTGAGTGCGCCACACCAGATTTTTAGATTGATGATTTGGTGTATAAATTGAAATGAAAATAATGTACCTAATATTTGGAAAATTCGGGACAAACTTAGGAATTAAAGAAGTTTGGGCAATGACCTGTTCTTTCTTTTCCGACTTTTGTATTGTTTGCTCTATCCGATAAATAAATAAAAAAAATATGCAAATAAATGAATAAATAAGATTACTTCTCATATAACCACTATATACTATCTCCAACACAGTAATTATCCTGGATTTGAGCTCTAGGGTAATCAGCCGACAACAAAGTACAATCAACCGTGGAGTCAGTTTGTGAAATATTGAATTTGATATTTTCTGTCTTAGCCACATGAGTTAAATTTTATAGAGAACTTTTATAATGGATTGAAAAAATTGTAAATAAGCTTCAGCATTATTACATTACAATAATTAAATTAGTCCTATTTTTCATCCTGAGACAAAAATATATTGAGGAACATGTGATAAAGAGGAAACCAGTTTTTATTATGATTCCTCTGATACAACCACAATAATATCTCTTGAAATCATCGAAAACTTAAAACTAATTCCAGATTTTGGATAATAGCAACAGGAATCTTGATACCCATTTAACCTTGACTTATAGATATGTGACCTTGGTACTGACCTAACGTAACAGAACAGATAGAACAGGTGACGGTTAAGGTCTTATTGCATCTTCAAGGGAATTGGAAAGTTCTGATAACTTTAAAGCTTTAGAAAACTCTTGACAATTTGATAATATAATATCACTCGATACCAGCATAGAAAGGAAAGAGATAGCATAAGCATTATATTTATTATCTTTTCTCTAAGGTACAAGACATTAAGCAGATTCCCTGGGCTGACTTGATAGCTTTAGAAATCTCCTGACCCTTTTATAATATCACTCGATACAGCATAGAAAGAAAAGAGATAGCATAAGCATTATATTTATTATCTTTTCTCTAAGGTACAAGACACTAAGCTGATTCCCTGGGCTGACTTGATAGCTTTAGAAATCTCCTGACCCTTTATATAATATCACTCGATACCAGCATAGAAAGAAAAGAGATATAGCATGAGCATTATATTTATTATCTTTTCTCTAAGGTACAAGACACTAAGCTGATTCCCTGGGTGACTTGATAGCTTTAGAAATCTCTGACCCTTTATATATATCACTCGATACCAGCATAGAAAGAAAAGAGATATAGCATGAGCATTATATTTATTATCTTTTCTCTAAGGTACAAGAGGCTAGGTTGATTCCCTAGGCTGACTTGATAGCTTTAGAATTCTCCTGACCCTTTATATAATATCACCTGATACCAGCATAGAAAGAAAAGAGATAGCATAAGCATTATATTTAATATCTTTTCTCTAAGGTACAAGACGCTAGGCTGATTCCGGGCACTGACTAGAATTTAATATTTTTTTATGAGAATATTTGAAAAATGAGTCATTAATACACATATTCACATAGATACTACTACATTGTTACAAAACAATCAAGAAACGTTGTGGAGCTAGAAAAGGATAGCGCTATCTACTTTGTTGAATGATTGACAAGGATAGCAAGACCATTGCTAATCAAATACCACCAATATAACGTGGACCTCACTAAATGAATACTGACTTATTGAATCTGCTGGGCCCTTAAGCCTTTTCCTATTAAATGAAGATTTGATGGTCCATTAGGTTTAATAAGCGTTTTAGAAACCGGGGCATAACCAAACAAAACTGATGATTCATTAGTTACAAGTTTGCAGTTTGGTTTGGATTGGTTTATCTTACTCTACTATTTATAGTGAGGTCCACGTCGTTATAATGACAGTGTTTGATTAGCAATGTTATTGCTTTCCTTCTCTATCATTCAACAAAGCGGATAGCGCTATCTCTTTCTCGCTTTGCTCTGTTGCCAGATCGTCTTTTAACGATGTAGAATTAATCATTAATTAACAAAATATTTCATCTTGATTATGGAATTTCATTATGAAATTATTGAACAATATAATTTCGTACTTAATGAAATATAATTGATTATTTCAAACGAGAATGAACAGTTAATATTACATCAATAAACCTGTATCAGCTACCGTCTATAGAAGGCATTGACAAGACAGAGTTGATCGGCAACGTGGTTCTCCTATCTTTCTCCACTGCCATTATAACGTGGACCTCACTATAGCAGAATACGGTGTCTATTTTTGTTGTGAATATTGTCAATAGATTGCTAGAGTAGGGTTTTGAACAGTTAATATTACATCAGTAAACCTGTATCAGCTACCGTCTATAGAAGGCATTGACAAAACAGATGATCGGCAACGTTGTTCTCCTATCTTTCTCCATTGCCATTATAACGTGGACCTCACTCTATAGCTGATAGTAATTCAATATATTACGTCATGTCATTGATAACACTACATTATAACAACGAAAGTGAACTCTTCACGCGTGGCGTGGTTATCTAATTGGTGCCAACATGAGCTGCTGCGTGAGCACAGGGCGAGCGTAGCGAGCATGGCACGGCAGTCGAGAACCCGAAATGACAACAATGCAAGCCCAAGTACCGTTGCTTACCACTCACCGAAATGCCACTAATTATAAGCACTTGGAATGCGCTAATGATGAGCTTTAGTGAAATAGATGTGGTTGATGAACAAGTAGCAGAAAGAGAGAGATATAATTATAAAGTT
>NW_024093920.1:0-10143 GCF_014356525.2 Nilaparvata lugens | reverse complement strand
AGTTTCAGTGCGCGGTCACTTCCTTATTCTTTTTGTGTTAGTTCGTTCCTTTTTAATCACGATCATTATTCAGTCGGTGATTGCTTGTGCCATACATTGTGCACTATACAAAACACTTCAATTTGGCAACATTGCGTCAAACTCTTTATCTATTATTAATTGAAAAAAAGGACTATAATAGTTGAATACTGAACCTATAGTTAGCTATAGAAGTAATACAGTAGTTGACTACAAAACTTATAGCCAGACAAGGCTCAAATCTGTGCTCAAGGTGGCGTCTGACCTGACTTTATACACAATAGATGGTCTTTGAGAAATAAACTCATATCTGTCGTCTTTCAAAACCATAAAGGATCGAGAAAAATCAATCTAGGTACCTACTGAAAAATGAACAACTGTACAATTATTTAAGGATTTCATAGTGGAGAATTTTAACAAGGTTTTATTCACAATTTGTACACTATATTATTGTACCAAAACGGGATTGGTTAGGAGAAAAAACATAATTTTCTTTTAACCAGTAATGTGACATGAAGAGAAAGGAATTGAGGTCTAGAAAGAGTAATTGCTTGTTAGTGAATAGAAAACAAAATAGATGGATGAAACATAATATATTGCCAATGCCTCAAATGATCATATATCTAATTAAGTGGTTAAGTCTAGAACTTACCTAAATCCCGAGTTCGGAAACCGGCCCTAAAAATCTGGTGTGGCGCACTCACACAACTTTCCTTGCCGTTATGAAAATTGATCACCTGACGCTAGTGTTCCCGCGCATCTCAAGTCTACTATTCAAAGATTTGAGCCAGCTGGTGACAGGGCAATAACGCTGGAGACACACATGGGGTCTGCTATCTCTTCATAGTGAATGATTTAATAGAATCAACAATAATTTGCAATTGAATATTCACATTTTCTCGAATTTAAAGCTTCAATTTTATGTGAAATGTTACTGAACATTAATTGTAGAGATTTTCATGCTCAATCTACTCCACTTGATTTTTTTGTTTCATTGTATCTGAAGCCTGATAATTGGGAATCTATCTGCATTGATGGGCGGAGCTCCTGAAATTTTTACAGATTGGGACTTGTGGCAGTTGATAGAGCTTATCGATGAGTATTTTAGTATGAATTTGATCAATATCGTTGGAGCCGTTTCCGAGAAAATCACGAAAACCCTGTTTTTGACAACATTTCGCCATTTTAGCCGCCATCTTGAATTGCATTTGATCGAAATTATTCCTGTCGGTCCTCATAGTGAAAGGACCTTAAGTTCCAAATTTCAAGTCATTCCGTTAATTGGGAGATGAGATATCGTGTACACAGACGCACATACACTCACACACACACACAACATTAATTGTAGAAATTTCATGCTCAATCTACTCCACTTGATTCTTTTTGTTTCAATTGTATCTGAAGCCTGATATTGGGAATCTATCGCATTGCTGGGGCGGAGCTCCTGAAATTTTACAGATATGGACTTGTGCAGTTGATAGAGCTTATCGATGACTATTCGGTATGAATTTGATCAAAATCGTTGGCCGTTTCCGAGAAAATCACGAAAAACCCTGTTTTTGACAACATTTCGCCATTTTAGCCGCCATCTTGAATTGCCTTGATCGAAATTGTTCGTGTCGGATCCTTATAGTGAAAGGACCTCAAGTTCCAAATTTCAAGTCATTCCGTTAATTGGAGATGAGATATCGTGTACACAACGCACATACACTCATACACACACACACACACCCACACAACACACCACCACACACACACACACACACACACACACACACACACACACCCACACACACACACACACACCCACACACACACACACACACACAACACACACACACACCACCACCACACACACCCACACACACACACACACCACACACACACACACACACACCACACACCCACACACACACAACACACACAACACACACACACACACACACACACACAACACACACACACACACACACACACACCACCCCCCACACACCCACACACACACACACACACACACACACACACACACACCACAACACACACACACCCACAACCACCCACACCACACACCACCACACACCACCACCACACACACACCACACACAACACACACACACACACACACCACACCACACACACACACACACACACACCCACACACACACCACACACTACCACACACACACACACACACACCACACACACACACACACACACACACCACACACACACAACACACACACACACACACACACCACACACACACACACACAACACCACACACACACACACACACTGGACTAAGGGACCTTTAAACGTCATAGAAATTTAGAAATTGGGGTACCTTAATTTATTTCGTAAAGCAATACCTTCCTTACCTATGGTAATAGGGCAAGGAAAATAAAAATTAGAGGGAGATAAGTTTTCTAACTGACAGTCTGCTAGACTGACTCATTTATTTAGATTGAGTATATGAAAAATCAAAATATCGCATCCCCGAAATTCATAAGATGATGACATATAGCCAGCTGTGAAATATAAACACGATCATTTTAGAGAATTGTGTTCTGTTTATCAATAAATTATCAATTTATTTTATGAAATTGGGATGAAAAGAAGTTTTGGACTGTAGTCTGTTCCTTTGTCCTTAAATGATGAATAAATAAATGAATAAAAATAACGAGCGAAGCTCGGTGCCCCGATATTTATTGACCGAACGAAGTGAGGTCTAAGATTCAAGTCGACGGTTAGGCATTTAAATGTTTGAATGTTTATATGATATATGTTGCGCATTTACGGCGAAACGCGGTAATAGATTTTCATGAAATTTGACAGGTATGTTCCTTTTTAAATTGCGCGTCGACGTATATACAAGGTTTGGAAATTTTTCATTTCAAGGATAATAAAAGGAAAAAGGAGCCTCATTCATACGCCAATATTAGAGTAAAAATCAGACTAAGATTAGTCATCAGTAATCAGCTGACAAGTGATTACACAGCGATGTGGGAGAAACCAGTCTATTACTGTATTTGTATAAGGTCTATAGTTTCAATCAAAGGCAGCTGTGAAATACAAACACGATCATTTTGGAGAATTGTGTTGTTTATCAATAAATTATCAATTTATTTTATGAAATTGGGATGAAAAGAAGTTGTGGACTGTAGTCTGTTTCTTTGTCCTTGAGTTGATTGTAAATGATAAATAAATGAATAGATAAAAAGAGCTACAAGAAGGACATAAGGAATAGAACTGAAAGAGTACTTATTGAAGAGTGTTCAACAGTCAATGGAATATATTGACATTCGCTACGAGTCTACACGACAAGTTGATGGTAATTTTTTGTAGACAAGTCGTAAAGTGCGCGACTTGTAAAAAAGAAACAAGTCGAAGCATACGGGCAAAGGAGAGTGGAGAGAACGAGAGAGAGAAAGAGAGTGAGTGAGAACGAGAGAGAGAAATAGTGTGAGAGTGAGTGGAAGTGATCGCGAGAGGGAGAGGAGTGAGAGATTAGATTAGATTAGATTAGATTAGATTAGATTAGATAAGATCTCTCTTTATGTATGTACAATAACTACTGGCTTATACACTAATTTCAATTAAATGAGGGTAATGCTAATTATTCAACGAATTAACAAAGTATAAAAAAATAATCAATGAGAATAAAGATTAAATGCAATAGAATAACAATAAGATAAAATTGTAATGTAACTTCTAATCGGAGGTGTTTCAACAAATAATTGTCGATCTCTGAGAAGGATATAAAATAATATCCTCCCATCACACCCGACTGGGTGAGAGAGAGAGAGAGTGTGAGGTGAGAGAGACAGAAAAAGATAGATAGAGAGAGAAATATAAAGGAAGAGAGAGAGAGAGAGAGTGATATATAAGGGAGAGAGAAAGATGGGATAATGAAGTTTGTAGATAGGAAGCTCCATGCAACTTAAGTTTCAGCGTATCTTCTTGATGAATCTTTATATCTTATTTATTTCAACTGTACCTAGAATACAGTATTCTAGGTACATTGAATATTAGTGTATTACAGTGTATTTAGGGTACTGGTTAGACCCCTGGGCTGAATAATTCACTCATGAACTCTATTAGTTGCTTACTAAATTTGAACTGAATATACGAGTGTGTTCAAACTCCAGAATAATTATTTTCTTCAATGTCTCCATTAGAAACTGCTTGTTAATAATCACTTTTGAACAATTAAATTACGATATAGTAGTCAAATATTTTCAGGTATTAGCTTCTACTCACATTTGTAGAGCGCTTTCAGACACTAGGCCCTTCTTCAACACTCGGAATTAAGAAATTTGAGAAAATTATGGTTTTCTCATTTTACTGAGATGGTTGCCCGAGATAACCCTAATTGAGAATCAAACTGTTGCCTCAAAAAGACAAAAAATCACGCCTTCTATCATCTGTTGAGCATTTATGGAAATATTATATTACTAGCCGTCAGGCTCGCTTCGCTCGCCATATCCGTCTAGCCAGGGGGCTCCGCCCCCTGGACCCCCGACTGCATCGTCCAAGAATGAGATTAGCAGGCTCGCTTCGCTCGCCTGCATTTTTATCATGATAGGACAATTCAGTCGGGGGTTCAGACTAAACGTCTGGCTAAACGGATGTGGCGAGCGAAGCGAGCCTGACGGCTAGTAATATAATATTCCCAGGATTGAAGTAGCAGTGCCCAATCAATTTTTCCGCGATAAATGCATTTAAATCTTCAACTGGTGCCAACCTAACAAAGTCAACTCAACTTAATGCCAACCTGACAAAATTATTAATTTAGTTGCCAATTAACAACTGTTTCGAAGAGGTACTCTATCTAGATTATAGTTCTATAGTAACATATGATATGGAAATTTCAATTATAATTAAGAGATTGGGAGAAGAAGAATATACATGCTAAAAGACGAACTTTAAACCCTTAAAACAACCCTTAGAGTTAAAATATTGCCAAAAGATTTCTTAGTGCGCCTCTAAAGGGCCAACTGAACATACCTACCAAATTTGAACGTTTTTGGTCCGGTAGATTTTTAGTTCTGCGAGTGAGTGAGTGAGTGAGTGAGTGAGTCAGTCAGTCAGTCAGTCAGTGAGTGAGTGCCATTTCGCTTTTATATATATATTATTTTCTTGACTGAGAAAATCTTACATTATTTTCAAAATTCAGCTGATATTCTATCAGCTGTTCTATTGGAATCTCTGGTAAGAATCAATTTACAATACTCCATCAGAACCTCCTTAATATTTAGGAGGCCCCTGACTCCGTATGAGTTTTATATTATTTTTCTCCTTCCGTGATTATTGAGTCTATCTGTAGCATTAACTATAAATAGTTATATCTCCTATTAAAAGCCTCTCTTTTTCTGTCGTTAGAAGGAGGAAGAAGTCGGAAAATAATGTTGATCAACGAACTTGCTCTGTAAGAAGCTTCGAAGAATAATGTATGTTGTGGTCAAAATTTGAAACTGATTAACCAAAGTGTTCATAAGTCTATTGAAGAACTCACAGACAACAGACATTTTGGCCTTGTATCGAAAGTAGGTACATGAATATAATAGAATTTCAGTTCATTTGAAAACGTAAAAGTTGCTGGATTTATTGTTGAATTATTGTACTATATAGAAATTCCAAATTGAATCAATTAGATGACTGACAAACTCTTGGTACTCCTGTTGGAAGGGTGACTGCATCAAACCAGTCCCACTGAATTGAATGAGAACAGGACGTTGTGCTTGAGAATCACTGTCTTGAAAGCAATAAAATTACAGGATCATGGAATCATCTCCCCATGCACAAGCCTAAAGTTTATCTGTGCATCAGCCTCAAAAAATGTTGAAAAAGAATACATCTCTTGTTATCAAAATTATTATAAAAGAACGAAGAACAAAGAATTATAAAACTTTCATAAGTAATAAAATACCATTCATATATCTTTTATATATAAAAGCGAAATAGCACTCATTCACTGACTGACTGACTCACTCACTCACAGAACTAAAAATCTACCGGGCCAAAAACGTTCAAATTTGGTAGGTATGTTCAGTTGGCCCTTTAGAGGCGCTTTAAGAACGGATTTGGAAAAAAAATCCAAAGATACGCCCAGAATCTGCGTTTTTCCAGCGTTTTTGTAGCGTTTTCTCAGCTTTATCGAGAACAAATGAACAGAAAATGTTCAAATTCAGTACAGAAGCTCAGCTAGGGTGTAATAATGCTGTGTTAGAAGAAATTTGCAATAAGGTCAAAGATACGCCCAAAATTAGCGTTTTTCAGTGTTTTTTTTTTTGCTTTTTCTCAGATTTATCGAGAACAAATGAACAGACGGCTAGTCTATTTATAAATAAATATTGTATTATTAATAATAGTTAACTTTTTCTCACAATTATATTTCTAATAATTTGTTTTTGTATAAACGAATTTAATTTCAACAAATTGCCAGAAAATTCTCAGTGGAAAACACGCATGTCACTGACATCCCATACACACAGAAAGACTGCTGACAGAAACCTACCAATTTATGTGACTTTCAATTTTTCTCTCACAAAAGAATCTTCCATTCGGAAAGAAGACAAAAATAACAGCTTATTGTCTGAATACTTCTAACATGTAGGATAGCAAACGAATGCTTGAAGATTCGCTTTCTTCCAAGTAAATGTACATTAAATATATGTATTTAAGTACATATATATTAAATGTTTCTAGTTATTATTATTTTGTTGACAATGAAAACGCTCGTTGTGACCTTTCGTGGGAAATTTAATTTCGTGGTGATTAGAATAGTGATGCTGTCAGGTGCAAAATATGTAAACACCTCCATGGTATTCCAATTGTACAAACAATTACATTAGTGTAGTTATTGTTGTTGCTCAGTGTACCGAACTGTCTATTCATAAGTTTGTGTAGACTGTAGAGTTGATGCATGTGTGATTATTGCCTCATAATATCTGAAGTTGTTCTCCATTTTACTTTACGTTGAGGTCAGGTTGAGCTCTAATAGTTATCAATATTTCTCTGTTTAATTACTAAAATAATGTACTAAAAACTAAACTATTGCTAATTTTATCATGAAGTCAGGTTGAGCTCTAATAGTTATTGACCGAGCGAAGTGAAGTCTAAAGGTGTGTACAGACTTTCGCTCTGCTCCGCAACCGAACGTCACTCCAGCAGAGCGATGATGATCGACCGGGAGCAACAGTGGTTCGACCGGGGAACGCGAGAAGATCTAACATCTTCCGTAACGTTCATGATGGGTGCGTGGGCGGCGCGACTGTGGTTCAATGGTGGTACGAGAGCGGTAAGAGGGAGGAGCGTGCTCGGTGCTGGTTGGAAGCGCGAATATGTGTACGCAGCTTTAGATTCAAGTCGACGGTTTGGCATTTCTCTTAATGTTTAAATGTTTATATGTTGCGCATTTACGGCGAAATGCATTAATAGATTTTCATGAAATTTGACAGGTAGTTCCTTTTTTAATTGCGCGTCGACGTATATACAAGATTTTCGGAAATTTTGCATTTCAAGGATAATATAAAAGGAAAAAGGAGCCTCCTTCATACGCCAATATTAGAGTAAAAATCAGACTATAGGATTATTCATCATAAATCAGCTGACAAGTGATTACACAGATGTGTGGAGAAGCCAGTCTATTGCTGTATTTCCATAAGGTCTACAGTTTCAATCAGGTACTTGTGGATGAGAATACTGCGTGAGGTCTACTGTTAACAGAACTACTAGTCAATATTTCTCTATTCAATTACTGAAATAAAGTACTAAAAACTATAGTATTACTAAATTTAAAGACTAAATACGTACTGGAATACTCTAGTAATACTGAAATCCTGATTGAAACCGACCTGATATTGCCAAAACCACTTATGCAATGAAACAATTTGAGATACAAGTTTCGGTTCTTACACAATATTGATCAATCTCCAATAAACTGGAAGATAAAACAATGAGCAGCAAAATATATAGTGTGAGTGAAGCCCTACTATTGGTCATCAGCTGTTCACCAATGAGGATTGAGCCCTGATATTGGCCGAGACTAGACACACCCTAGTATTCCAAATATGGTCATGGAAACCGTTGATCCCCTAAATAAGAACCAATGAAGAGAAACTTAGTAACGAACGAAACCAAATGGATAATATGAGACTAAGTTTCTCTTCTCTACTTAACAAAATTTTGCACACATTTCAAATTGAGAATAAAAATAGCAGAGCATACAGTATTATGAAGACTGGTATCTCAAATTGTTTCAATAAATAAGTACCTGGTTTTGAAAATATCAGGTGTTATTCACCATGGATGTCTACCACAACTACCACAGGAACTCCAATACTAAAGAGAAATAGAAACTGACAAGAACTCCTATATTCTCTCTCTTAATATGAATTCGACTAAAGCAGTCAGCCCATATTATATCCAATATCGGGGCACCGAGCTTCGCTCGTAATTTTTATTTATTGATAGACAGAACACAATTCTCTAAAATGATCGTGTTTCTATTTCACAGCTGGCTATATGCATCTTATGAATTTCGGGGATGCGATATTTTGATTTTTCACATACTCACTTTTTTACTATCCACAGCTGTTTCAGCAAGGATGATTATCCTTTTAATGTCGTTCAGCGAGTTTTCCCAAGGATGAGACCTAGAACAATCGAATCATTATATCATAAACCTACTATGTTCCAAATTTTGTGAAAATCGTTAGAGCCGTTTTAGAGATCCGTTAAACATATATAACCTGATATAAAAATAGTCAGATATGAAAATAACCAGATATAAAAATAACCAAATATATAAATACAGAAATTGCTCGCTTAATATAATAGGATACTATAAAAAATTAAGAACTGGCTTATACACCTACGGGATAGGTAAATGACGCATCATTACGTCTCAACTACTGGACTGATTAACTTGAAATTTTGCATATAGATTCTTAATTAACCGAGGATGGTTATAGGCATATTCTCAATTCTTCAAGATTTCATTACGTCATATTTTCAGTTTGTCAAGCTTTCAAATAGACCCTTGCGAATCACGGGTTACCTAATAGTCTCCAATAAAAGACAAAAGAAACAATACCCTAAAAGATTACAGAACTTATGACATTGATGCAAAGGTTCATAAATAATGAGTAAATAAGGAGATAACACATTATGATAAAAGCAGGATGATTTGTTTTAAATTCAGGAAGCTCAACTGAGATGCAAATTCCTTGATAATGGAATAGTGAGCGAGATTCATTTCATACTGTCAGTATTGTTCGAATGGGGAAGAATTGATGTTATTCATAAGGAATGCTGACAGTATTTGAGTCTCACCACAGTTACATAACAAGAACATTTGCATGTATTTAATGATTTGCAGAGTTGAATTTCGCACGGAAAACAGCTTGAAAAATATCTGGAGATCAGTGTCAAAATTTGAAAGTCGTTCAGACACTCTCGAAAATGTCTTCCTGCTTTTTAGAAATCGTTATGTTTAGAAGATAAATGATGAAATGATAATCAGATCCCTTATATTAATTTCAATGAATAGAGGTTCCTTTTCGATGATAAATGATAATCAGATAAGATATTGATATGTGTAATCCCTTATATTCATTCCAATGGATGCATGTTCCTTACATAATTAAATCGTTCATCCAATGTTCTTAAATTAATAATTTATTGAGAAATCTATAATACTCAACGATGATAATTCCTATATCATTTTGTGTGAATCTACATATGAAATTATGTTTCTTATGATACCCCTTCCACTTCTTCTCAGTCATTGTTGATCAAGAAATTCCATTACAATAAAATAAAAACACAATATTTGTTATTTTTTCTACTTGAATTATTCAATTTTACATTTTTAGTGTTATTGTTATTTCTTATATTGTATGTGTTACCTTTATTGTTTTATTGTTATTTCATCATGAACAATTGAACACTAATATTATTCTGCAATTTTTATGACGGAACACGAAAGTAATAATAGTATATTTCGCACCTAGGCCGAAAATGAGACTTTTCCGGCTCGAAATCGGGTTTCAAGTCCGAGGCCGTAGGCCGAGGACTAGAAAAGATTGAGAGCCGGAAACACATTTTTGCCCATGGTGCGAA
>NW_024093919.1:0-11056 GCF_014356525.2 Nilaparvata lugens | reverse complement strand
GGCTCGAAATCGGGTTTCAAGTCCGAGGCCGTAGGCCGAGGACTAGAAAAGATTGAGAGCCGGAAACACATTTTTGCCCATGGTGCGAACGCTATTTTTCGCCGAGAAACAGGCAATTGCCCAAAACTTCTCCAATTCCTTGATTTTGGCACATAAATAGTCCAAAGTGAGGTTAGTTTAAAATTTCTGTTTTCCACCATATCCTCTACCACCTCCAGTCCTCACCATACCTTATTTTTATCTCTTTTCTGTATAGGGCTACTTGTAATATAATATAAAGAAATAAAAATTTCAGCACTATTTTTACTTTGCTTGCCCTATTACCATAGGTAAGGAAAGTATTGCTTTCCGAAAAAATTAAGGTACCCAAATTTCTAAATTCTATACGTTTCAAGGTCCCCTTAGTCCCAAAAAGTGGTTTTTGGGTATTGGTCTGTATGTGTGTGTGTGTGTGTGTGTGTGTGTGTGTGTGTGTGGTGTGTGTTGTGTGTGTGTGTGTATGAGTGTATGTGCGTCTGTGTACACGATATCTCATCTCCAAATTAACGGAGTGACTTGAAATTTGAAACTAAGGTCCTTACACTATACGGATCCGACACGAACAATTTCGATCCAATGCAATTCAAGATGGCGGCTAAAATGGCAAAAATGTTGTCAAAAACAGGGTTTTTTCGCGATTTTCTCGAAAACGACTCCAACGATCTTGATAAAATTCATACCTTAAAAAGTCATTGATAAGTTCTATCAACTGCCACAAGTCCCATATCTGTAAAAATTTCAGAAGCTCCGCCCAATCTATGCAAGTTGGAATTTAGATTCCCAATTATCAGGCTTCAGATACAATTAAACAAAAAATTTCGAGTGGGAAAGATTGATCATAAAAATCTCTACAATTAATGTTCAGTAGCATTTTCAACTAAAATTGGAAATAAGCTCAAAGTTCGAGAAAATAGATTATTTAATTGGAAACTGTTGGCAACTGTTGATTCTATTAAATCATTCACTATGAAGAGATAGCAGTTCGTGTGTCTGCAGCGTTATTACCTGTCACCAGCTGTATCAGATCTTAGAATAGTAGACTTGAGATGCGCGTGAACACTACCGTCAGTTGATCAATTCTCATAACGGCAAGGAAAGTGTGTGAGTGCGCCACCCAGATTTTTTTTGAAATATTTTATCACAACGTTTTGGACATTTATGCTATTTCCAAGCCATTTGGCATAGATGTCCGAAACATGTGATAAAATATTTCAAAAAAAGGCTACTGAGATTTTTATTTTCTTTATATTTATATCTCCATACCTTCTTGTTCTCTCTCTGCTCTTTCTCTTCCATTAACCATCCATGATTTTAGAGGTTCCGACTCTATCTTTCCTTCCTCATCCTTCTTTCTCCCCTCTTTATCATTTTCCTCCTACATCTCCTCATCTTTCTTCCTTTTTCTCAAGCTTTCCAGCATCTCCTAATCCAACTTTTGCATTTTCTCCTCCAAGTATTCTTCTGTACTTGTTAATCTCTCCTCCTCACTCTACTCTGTTCTCTTTCTCTTACTCTTTCCACTCCTCCACCTCATCCTCATTCTCTCTTCCTCTTCCTTCTTCTATTATTTCTGCTTCTCTCCATTCTCCAGCTTCATCTATTTTTACACTTTATCTTCTTCTGCTTTTGTTTATTCGATCATATTCATTCCTTCTCCACCACTTCCTCATCCTCCAATATTCTATCTCCTTCTCCCTCTTACTCCTTCACTTCTCACTTCTTTCTCCTTCTCTTTCTTTTCCTTTACCTATTTGTTTCCACTTCCACTTGTTATTCTCCTTCTCCTCACTCCGACTCATCCCTTCGTCACTTTCTCTCCTCCTCCTCCTCCTCCTCCTCCTCCTCCTCCACAACATCTTTCTCCTTCCTGCTTTTCTCCCTCCTTCGACCTCCAGTAAACCTTTTACTCCACTCCCCCTCTTCTTCTCCCCTTTTCATCTCTCCTTCAATTAACATTACATCCGTTCAAACCCTGAGAAACTGAATTTTAATTAATTTCTCAAACTATAGAGTATGGCTGTAGGAGCGATTGCTTGTTTACTCATTTTTCCACAAGAAAAACAAAATAAGAAACCTAAATAGCTGACGTTATCTTGGATTTTGATGAGTGACTTCCAGTCGTAATAATTATTTTCTACAACTGCGCGTAAAGAAAGAATTTACACACTCAATTCTCCTCGTAAAACAGCTTATTTCTGAGGAGAATCTACTTTTTCGCTCGCTTACCATCTACGCATGCACAGTAATTTACTTTACCACTCCCAATCATTCGCGCATGCGCAGAAGAGTTTCTTCACGCTCCCTAATCAGCTGATTGTAAGCAGCTCGCCAAAAAGTCAGATCTTAACCTAAAAAGTCGGTAATTGTAACTCCACCGATACAAGTAATTTGAGAGGTTTGGGCAGTTGTTGTAGAAAAAATGTTGTATGTAATTCGCGCGTAATGCTTCTTTATCGCTTTTGCAAAATTATCTCCGCTTTGCGTTGTGTGATAACTGTTTTGCGCGAGCGATAAAGTTGCGCATTACACTCTTAATACATAAATAGCTATTTTTCAGAGAGAAGTAGTGGGGTAATTGAGAGTTTTTGTGACATTTTTCAGAAATTTGGGGTTTTTAAGGTTTATTCAGAAATGATTTGAGGTTTTTTGATTTCTCATTCTTAGTGAGAGGCTGAAGATTGTATTCTATTAAAGTGATTGAATTCTTAATTCATCGAATTTTTGGGAGAGAGGATTTTTAGGAGAAAAATGATACGGAGAATAGTATGAGGACGAGATAAGAAAGTATGGTAACAAGGAGATAAGGAGATAAGAAGATAAGGAGATGAAGAGAAAAGATAAGGAGGAGAATACGAATACGCAGACAAATAGAAATATTGATGTTTGGAACAGGAATTGGAGAAAAAGGAGGAAAATTAGGAGGTGGGGGAGATCAGAGATTAGAAGAAGGTGGAGTAGGAGGAGGAAGAGGAGAAGGAGGAGTGAAAAGAGGCAAAGAGGAAGAGAGTAGTGGATAGAATGGAAAATGAGAAGATAGAGAAAAAATCAGAACAAGGCGGATTAGTTTATGTTTGGAGTAGGAAGAGGAGAAGCAGCAGGAGAGAGATTCGGAGGTGGGAGAGATTGAAGGGGAAGAGTAGGAGGAGGAAGAGGAGAAGGGGGAAGAAGAAGAAGAAGAAGTAGAAGGAGAAGAAGAAGTAGAAGAGGGAGAAGTAAAAGGAGAAGAAGAAAAAAAAGAAGAAAATGAAGAAGATGAAAGAGGAGGAGGAAGAATAGGATGGCGAGGAGGAGGAGAAGGATTAGATGAATAATCCAGAACAGAGTGTTGTAATTCGAGTGGGCGATTTGAAGTTTTCAAATTGAATTCCAAAACTCGCATGCATCAGATAACTGTGGGATGTGCTTGCCTTGTTCAAGTTTTCCCGGAAAATTAGGAAAAGCGTGAAAAGCTTGTTGAGGCTGAGAGAAAGGAGGAAGAGGAGGAGGAGAGGAGGATGAGGATGTAGAAGAGGAGAAGAAGAAATGTGTGGGTTGATATTGAGTATAATTATGATAATTGAAAAAGATTTGAAGAGTTTTTGTTTGAAGTATTTTTGAAAATGAATGTGATGCTATCCTTGTCTAGCATTCCACAAAGCAGATAGCGAATGTATCAAATCATAGTGTTGTGTGTCAAGTTGAGATGATACTGTATAATATTGTGTTGATACTGTATCATGTTGTGGAGAAGGTCTAGTGGTCTATGAGGAGGGATGGAGATCAGGAGGATGAAGTAGAGGAGAAGGAGGAGCTGGTGGTCGAAGAGGTGAAGAAGAAAAGTAGGAGGGAGAGAAGGATGAGGAGAAGGAGGAGGAGGATGAGGAGAAGGAGGAGAAGAAAGAGTTTTACTTGGAAGACGTGGAGGAGGTGTAGGAGGATAAGAAGGAGGAGGATGAGGAGGATGAGGTAGAGGAGAAGGAGGATTTGGTGGAAGAAGAGGTGAAGAAGAAAAGTAGGAGGAAGAGACGGATGAAGAGAAGGAGAAGAAAGAGTTGTAGTTGGAAGACGTGGAGGAAGTGTAGGAGGATGAGAAGGAGTAGGAGGAGAAGGAGTAAGAGGAGGAGGAGGATGAGGAGTAGGAGGAGAAGGAGGAGGAGGAGTAGGAGGAAGGGTGGTTGAAATGAAAGCTTAATCCACTTGTACGGCCAACTCAAATGGAAAAGCAGAGCTGGGAAAATTAGAAAATCCCCTCGCCCGGTCCGGGAAAACCATCCATTCGTCCGGAAAACTGTCCAAATTATTTTCGCGCCTTTTTGACTTGTGCATGTCGATTTTCCCGCGCAAAATACCAGGATTCGGATTTGAAGCGAATGTCTGACCAGTTGCTTTACTGATGGAAATTCTGTGTTTTGGATTTTCGGAGCGGATTTTTGTTTTTGATTTGTGTTTTTTGTGTCCTGTTTTTAGTGTTGAGGTGAAAAAAAGATGATGAGAAGAGAGAAAGAGAGAGAGAGAGTGGAGAAATTGAAAGGCAGATGTATGAGTTACTCATATGAATTCATAAGAGTAATTATTTGTATGTTAATCATGAGTGTTTCGAGAAAACTTGATATTTCATAATTAATTTCAGTAAAAAACATTGGTGTTGCTATCCTTCTCCATCATTCCACAAAGATGGCCTCACAGATTTACTATCTGAAATGTATCAAATCGTAGTGTTGGGTATCAAGTTGAGATGATCTGTATCATATTGTGTTGATACTGTATCATGTTGTGGTTGTCTTGTTCTATAGTGATGTCCACGTTATAACGGCCGTGTTTGTAGCAATGTTAAAGCTATCCTTGTCTATCATTCCACAAACAGATAGTGAATGTATCAAATCATAGTGTTTGTATCAGTTGAGATGATACTGTATCATGTTGTGTTGATACTGTATCATGTTATGGTTGTTCTTTCTATAGTGAGGTCCAACGTTATAATGGCTGTGTTTGTTTAGCAATGGTTTTGCTATCCTTGTCTATCATTCCACTAAGCAGATAGTAATGTATCAAATCATAGTGTTGTGTATCAAGTTGAGATGATACTGTATCATATTGTGTTGATACTGTATCATGTTATGGTTGTTCTTGTTCTATAGTAAGGTTCACGTTATAATGACAGTATTTGATTAACATTGGTGTTGCTATCCTTGTCTATCATTCAACAAAGGAGATAGCCCTATCTCTTTTTTGTTTTGCTCTGTTGCCAGATCGTCTTCTAACAATGTGGAATTGATAATCAATAATCAAAATATTTCATCTTGATCATTTAAACTCATCAGGGTATTATTGACAAATATGATTTCCTGCTTAATGTAATGCTATTGATTATTTCAAATGAGAATGAACAGTTGATATTACATCAATAAACCTGTATCAGCTACCGTCTATAGAAGGAATTGACAAGACAGAGGATCGGCAACGTTGGTCTCCTATCTTTCTCCACTGCCATTAAAACATGGACCTCACTATATCTCTTCATATTCGTTTCCTTATCATTTTTTTCCTTCCTTTTCGTAGTCATCACTTGTGTATTATTCTTTCACTTCCTTTTCCCAATTCTCTCCTCTCCCTTCTCTTACTCCTCCTTCTCCCTCCCTCCTCCTCCTCCTCCAACGCATCCTCCTCACACACCTCCCTCCCCCCACCTCCCTCCTCCTTCTGCTCCTACTCCTCCTCCTCCCAACATGTCACCGTCTCTACCCAACAACTCCTATACACAATAATAATTGAAAACTTCGCCCCAAAATTCAGCTAACGCGGGAATTTCGAAAATCAAAAGTTTGAAAATGAACGTCGCCCCTTCTGATTGGTCCCTGAAACTTTTGACAGTTGGAAATGCGTGTCTCTGATTGGTGCAGCGAGTTTCGAATAATTCAAATCACGGAGTTCAAATTGGTCGGAGAATTAGTTCCTGACTGAAACTGGAACGAGTTTTGAGAGTTTCAATAAACATAGGTGTGTTAACTGTTATTGATTCACAAGTGATGGATGATGATGATGATGATGAGGAGGAGGAGGAGGAGGACGAGGAGTAGGAGGAGGAGGAGGTGGGTGAGGAGGATGCGTTGGAGGAGGAGGAGGGAGGGAGAATGAGGAGAAGGAGTAGAAGGAGAAGAGGGAGAAGTAAAGAATGAAGGAGAAGAAGGAAAAGATATAGGAAAAGGAGGAGAAGGAGAAGAAAGATAAGAAAGAGGTGGAGAAGAAGAAGAAGGAGATGGAGGGAGAGGGGAAGAAGAAGAAGAATAAAGAGGAGGAGGAGAAGGAGAAGGAGTAAGAGAACAGGAATATACAGGATATGAAGAGAATATCAAAAAGGTGAAAAACTAACCTTGGAGATAGAAGGGGGATAAGGTGAGAAGGTGATAGAGAAAGGCGAAATACAACGAAGAAGAAGGAGATGAGGGAGAAGAAGGAGATGGAAGAAAAGGAGAAGAAGAAGGATGAGAAGGAGAAGAAAGAGAATAAGGAGAAAGAGTAAGAGAACAAGAATATTCGAAATATGAAGAGAATATCAAAGAGGTGGAAAAAATAACCTTGGAAAGAAAAGAATGATAAGGTGAGGAGGATATAGAAAAAGGCGAAAGACGACGAAGAAGAAGAAGAATGGGAAGAGAGAGATGGAGGAAAAGGAGAAGAAGAAGGAGGATGAGGAGAAGGAGAATAAGGAGAAAGAATAAGATAACAGGAATATTCAAAATATAAAGAGAATATCAAAAAGGTGAAGAACTAGCCTCGGAGAGAAAAGGAGGATAAGGTGAGGAAGAGATAGAAAAAGCTGAAAGACAACGAAGGAAAGGAAGCAGAAGAAGAAGAAGAAAAGAAGAAGAAGAAGAAGAAGAAGAAGAAGAAGAAGAAGAAGAAGAAAAGAAGTTTGAGTCATCCGAGATAGTTGAATTGATTCAGACATTTTAGACAGGCAGGTTGCAAATGGAATCTGACATACGAAGTTTTGCCCTACAGGTTTATAAAGTGACAGAATAAAGGGAGAATAGGGATAGAGTGGAGAGAAAGGAGAGAGAGACAGAGAACAAGGGAGAAGAAGAAAAGCAATTGAAGGAAGAAAAGGATAAAGAGTGGGGATTGATGGAGAGGGTGTAGAGGAGGAGAAGAAGATTTAGTGAGAGAGAAGTTTTGTTTCATAGAGAGTGGAGAGCAACATAATTGAGAGATCACGAGAATTGGGGGGAAAGGATGAAGATTGATTGATTGATTGATTGATTGAATGATTGATTGATTGAGTACTCTATTAATGTGAATTACAATATATACTGGCTTAAGTTATACACTTATATACAATAGCTTACAATACAGCAAAATTATGGATGAATTTACATAATATAGACTAAGAAATAATTATGAACTGTATATGATATGAAAGAGCAATTTGTAATGTATATAGATAATATTGTAATGCATGTATAAATTGGCGGAGCTTTGGATATATCAATGTCCATTCTTCGGAAACAATATTCAATATATCCTTCCACTAACTCTCTACCTAAAACGATAATTAAATTAATTCAACTAAGATGGAAGAGAATGAGAAAAGAGTTGATGATAAGTCCTGCTAGATATAATCGTAGAGAAACAATAGCGTAAGTAGATATGCCATGGTATAGGGCGTTTATGTCGCAACTTTTACTGTTATCCCAAGCCGATTACTGTCGTTTATTATCAATTTTACTGTTTTGTTGGGGTGACAGTGTATAAACGGCACATATGAGAGACTACCAGCGTCACACAGCTGCATGGGAAAGAACTATGTGAACTATCGGCTTGAGATAACAGTAAAAGTTGCGACATAAACGCCCTATACCATGGCATATCTACTCAAGCTATTCTCTCTCTATGATAATATAGACTAAGAAATAATTATTGAACTGTTTATGATATGAAGAAAGCAATTTGGGATAACTATAGATAATATTGTAATGCATGTACATAGATTGGCGGAGCTTTGAACATATCAATGTTCATTCTTCGGAAAGAATATACATATATCCTCCTCACCAACTCTCTACCATAACGTTAATTAAATTATTCAACTAAGGATTTACTTATTAATGGAAATATTGTAAAGAGAGGGAGAGAATGAGTGAGAGAGGAATTCCTGACTGGAGGAGACATTTGTTGCTATAGTGAGGTTCACGTTATAATGGCAGTGTTTGATTAACATTGGTGTTGCTATCTGTCTATCATTCCACAAAGCAGATAGCAGATGTATCAAATCATAGTGTTGTGTGTCAAGTTGAGATGATACTGTATCATATTGTTGTGATACTGTATCATGTTGTGGTTGTTCTTGTTCTTTAGTGAGTCCCACGTTATATGCAGTGTTTGATTAACAATGGTGGCTATCCTTGTCTATCATTCCACAAAGCAGATAGCAAATGTATCAAATCATAGTGTTGTGTGTCAAGTTGAGATGATACTGTCATATTGTGTTGATACTGTATCATGTTGTGGTTGTTCTTGTTCTTTAGTGAGTCCCACGTTATAGTGGCAGTGTTTGATTAACATTGGTGTTGCTATCCTTGTCTATCATTCACAAAGCAGATAGCAAATGTATCAAATCATAGGTTGTGTTGTCAAGTTGAGATGATACTGTATCATATTGTGTTGATACTGTATCATGTTGTGGTTGTTCTTGTTCTTTAGTGAGGCCCACGTTTATAATGGCAGTATTTGATTAACATTGGTGTTGTTATCCTTGTCTATCATTCCACAAGCAGAAAGCGAATGTATCAAATCATTGTGTTGTGTGTCAAGTTGAGATGATACTGTATCAGATTCATTTGCCACTGTATCAAGTTGTGGTTGTTGTTGAAGAGAATGAAGAGAAGAGAGGTGATGATGAGTTCTGCTAGATATAACTGAGATTAACTATGTAAAGAGTGGGAGAAGAAAGAGATGAAGGAGGAGATGAATGGAAAGAGAAAGTGGGTGTGAAGTAGGAACGGGTGGAGGGAGCAGACAACGATAATGAGGGTGAGAAGGAGGAGGAGGAAGAGAAGGATGAGGAGGAGGAGGAGGAGAAGGAAGAAGTGATTTGACGTGTGGAATTGGCTTCATTAGTAAGTTGCTCCTGTGTAGGAAAGTTACAAGACTTGTTAGTGATAGGTGATTGTCAGGAGGAGGAGGAGGAGGAGGGGGAGGGGTATGAGGAGGAGAAGGAGGGGGATGAGGAGGAGAGGAATAAGACGGGAGGAGGAGGAGGAGGACAAGGGGGAGGGGGAGAAGAGGGAGGAGGACGTGGAGGAGAAGGAGGAGGTGAAGGAAGACGATGAGGAGCAAAAGGAGTAGATGTGGAAGTTATAGAACAAGGAAGAGCAGATGATGGTAGAAAGGATGATGTTGATAATGAAGAGGAGGAATTTGAGTGGATGAAAATGTTCAAAAATGAGAAAATTGAATAAAAAAACACAGTATTTGGAGAGAAAAGAAGATAAAGAGGAATAAGATAAAGTGGAAGAGGACGAGAAGAGGGATATCACCCTCTTCACCTATTTCAAAGGAGAAGAGGGAGTAGAAGAGGTTGAATTGGAGAAGAATAAGAGGAAGTGGAAGAGGACCTAAATCGGTGGAGAGGAAGTAATAGAGAGGTTGAAATTGGAGAAGAAGAAGAGGAAGTGGAAGAGGACGAAATAGGTGAAGAGGAAGTAGAAGAGGTCGAAATTGGAGAAGAAGAAGAGGAAGTGGAGGAGGACGGAATAGGAGAAGAGGAAGTAGAAGAGGTTGAAATTGGAGAAGAAGAAGAGAAGTGGAAGAGGACGAAATAGTGAAGAGGAAGTAGAAGAGGTTGAAATTGGAGAAGAAGAAGAGGAAGTGGAAGAGGACGAAATAGGTGAAGAGGAAGTAGAAGAGGTTGAAATTGGTGAAGAGGAAGTAGAAGAAGAAGAAGAGGGAGAAGGAGGGGAGGAATAAGAAGAAGAAGAAGAAGAAGAAGAAGAAGAAGAAGAAGAAGAAGGAGAAGAAGAAGAAGAAGAAGAAGAAGAAAAATAAGGATAAAAGTATAGAAGTAAGTGGTATGAGAAGGAGAAAAGAGCCTATCGCAGAGTATTTGAGGAGACAAACAGCTTTGAGCTGAATCAGCCAGATGTCATTTCCAGTCATCGCTGGATCTGTCTATTGACGAGTGAGAGAGACATAGACAGGAAAAGAGAGTGTGAGTGAGAGAGAGTGAGAACAGAGAAGAAGAAGAGAATTGGGAAGAATTTTGTAAAGGAAGAGAGAGCGAAAGTGGAATCATGTTCGATATAGAGTACAATAGAGTGAGAGAGAATGAAGATTGAGTAAAAAAAAATAATTGAGGAGAGAATAATAATTATGAGTGATCGAAAAAAAATGTCTAGAAGTAAGAAAGGTGATGATATTACGAGAAAGAATGTTTTCTCACTCTTACACATTACTACAAATATCATCTCAATTTGATACACAACACCATAATTTGATACAAAACTTGAAAACTTTGAATCAATTCTAAAAACCATAGATCTTATCTTCTTGTGCTATCATTTCTCTATGGAATCATGATAAATGATAAAGTAGCACCACACATGAAACAGAATAAAAAAATGATATAGTATCAACACAATATGATACAGTATCATCTAAGCTTGATACACAACACCGTAACTTGATACAAAACTTTCAAAGTTTGAATGAATCATAGCATATCTTCTTGTGCTATATTTTTTATACTATCAGCATAAATAATACAGTATCAAGACAATATGATACAGTATCATCTGAGCTTGAAACACAACACCATAACTCGATAGTAAACTTCTAAGCTTTGAATGAATTCTACAGACCATGGCATATCCTATGCTTCTTCTTGTATGTGTATGAAAAATGATACAGTATCACCACACCTGATACAGTATCACCACAATATGATACAGTATCATGTCAACTTGATACACAACACCATAATTGATACAAAACTCCAAACTTCAAATGAATTCTGAAAACCATGACATATCTTTTTATGCTA
>NW_024093918.1:0-11115 GCF_014356525.2 Nilaparvata lugens | reverse complement strand
TCAAATGAATTCTGAAAACCATGACATATCTTTTTATGCTACGTTCTCCTAAGCTAACTGACAGAGAGAGAGAGAGAAAGAGACTGAGAGAGAGAGTGTGAGAAGAAGAGATAGAGAGAGAGAGGTAGTGAAAGGGTGTGAGAGAGACTGAGTGAGAGGAGGGAGAAAAAAAGAAATAAGAAGAGAGAGGGTGTAAGAGAGACTGAGAGAGGAGGGAGAAAGAGAGATGAGAAAAGATAGAGATAGAGTGAGGGAGGTATAAAGAGAGGGTGTGAGGGAGACTGAGTGAGAGGAGGGAGAGACACAGAAATGAGAAGAGATAGACAGAGAGAGGTGGAGATTGATTGATTGATTGAGTACTTTATTTATGTAGATTACAATATATATAGTGCCTATACACTTATATACAATAACTTACAATACATCAAAATTAAAGATGAATTTACATAATATAGACTAAGAAAATAATTATTGAAACTGTATATGATATGAAAAAGCAATTTGTAATATAATAACTATAGATAATTATTATTATATTGTAATGCATCTACATAAATTGGCGGAGCTTTGGACTAAGAAGAGAGAGGTAGAGAGAGAGAGGGTGTAAGAGAGACTGAGAGAGGAGGGAGAAAGAGAGATGAGAAAAGATAGAGATAGAGTGAGGGAGGTATAAAGAGAGGGTGTGAGAGAGACTGAGTGAGAAGAGGGAGAGACATAGAAATGAGAAGAGATATAGACAGCGGGAGGTGGAGAGAGAGGGTGTTAGAGAGACAGTTGTTAGAGAGAACCAAGAAACCACTTGTTGCATCCTCTTATATCAACCCTCCTGAAGCGAGACTCAGTCAAGTCTTTCAGTATTGCTTGATTGGGAAGCTTAAAGTTATCTTATAAGAAACACTGACAGTGCACAGTTCAGTGATCATGCCTGAATCATTGCAGCCAATTACATGGAACGTCGGAAGGCTTTCTTTAATTATACTCTTGTCTCTTGTTCCGGTGGATTGTCTGACATTGCTGTTAATAAAACCCTCGTCAACATCGGAAGGATGGATCATATTTTATTGGCTTTATAGTTTGTGCCACAGTGGGGTCTACGTTATAGATTCAGTGGAAAAGATAGAAGAACAGTATTGCCGATTCTCTGCGTTGACAGTGCTTTCTATGGCAAATTAATAGCTTTCCCAGTATATCCAATCTGATCGTTAATTCTTGTTAATAATAACAATTGTACTTTATTCTTCAAGAGAATATATTTTTCAATTATCAAAGATAAATTTTCTTTATAGTTCTTACTAAACAAAATTCCCAATTAAATGCTGTAAATCACCCCGAAAACTTCTGCAAATATTGACAACAGGGTAAACAGCTAGATGGAAATTCGATGAGCGCTACTATTCAAAAATAGATCTAGAGATCTATTAGATATAGCTGATGGCTATCCAGAATTTGTCAGTTTGGTGTAAGGGTAAGCATTCCTGACCGGCAATTAGGAGTACTGAGTTCGATTCCCGGGCTGACAAATATTTTTACTTTCCTTGCCCTATTACCATAGGTAAGGAAAGACTTGCTTTCCAAAAATTTAAGGTATCCTAATTTCAAGTTTTCTATACGTTTCAAGGTCCCCCGAGTCCAAAAACATGATTTTTGGGTATTGGCCTGTGTGTGTGAGTGTATGTGTGTGTGTATGTGTGTGTGTGTGTGTATGTCTGTATGTCTGTGAACACGATAACTCCATTCCTAATCAACCGATTGACATGAAATTTTAAACTTAAGGTCCTCACACCATGAGGTTCCGACAGTAAGAAATTCAATGAAATTGAATTCAAAATGGCGGAAAAAATGGCGGATAATTACTAAAAAACCATGTTTTTCAAGATTTTCTCAAAAATAACTTGACCGATTTTTTTCAAATTCACACCCTGTATAGTTATTTATCAGCTTTATCAACTGGCATGAGTCTCCTTTCTGGTAAACTAATGGGGGGTCCACCCCATCCTTGAGAAATGGACTTAGTAACCTCCTTATCGTGCATGAGGTAGGTAGGTAGCGCAGTTCATAAAAAGAACACATAGTCGAGATATTTCATCTGTAGAACAGCTGTTTTGACGACTTTAAAAAAATGACGACTAAAAAATATCTTCGAATAATTTCACAATTTACACAAAGGAAAAAGTACTCTGAAAACAATTATATATACACATATACTACAGTAGTCTGATCGTAGTTTCAAATATGAGCAAGGAAAGTTGTGTGAGTGTACCACACCAGATTTTTTTAATAGTAGCGCTAATCGAATTTCCATCTAGCTGTTTACCCTGTTGTCAATATTTGCAGTAGCTGAATTCTTCGGGGTGAATCACAGCATTTAATTTGGATTTTCATTTAATATTAATTATTAATTCATTAGCATTTGAATAATTGCAATTTCTCGGTAATTTCCATCTGTAGACAGAAAACAAATTTAAATCAGGTACTGACTATAAAACGTGGACCTCACTATCTAGTAGTATTAAGAGGAGGAGGATGAGGAGGAGGAGAAGGAGGTGGAGGATTGGATAAGATTACATTGGAGTTCTTCATCCATGTACGTTACACTATAGCTAGCTAATACACTCGTATTCAACGATGTTTGAAAAATTAAATAATAATAAACAAAAATCTGGTGTGGCGCACTCACACAACTTTCCTTGCCGTTATGGAAATTGTTCAGCTGACGCTAGTGTTCCCGCGCATATCAAATCTTCTATTCTAAGATCTGAGACAGCTGGTGACAGGACAATAGCGCTCCAGACACACGGAGTCTGCTATCTCTTCATAGTGAATGATTTAATAGAATCAACAGTTGCCAACAGTTTGCAATTAAATAATCTTATTTTCTCGCATTTCGAGCTTATTTTCAATTTTAGGTGAAAATGTTACTGAACATAAATTGTAGAGATATTCATGCTGAATCTTTTCCACTGAATTTTTTTTTGTTTAAATTGTATCTGAAGCCTGATAATTGACAATCTAAAATCAAACTTTGCATAGATGGGGCGGTGCTCCTGAACTTTTTACAGATATGGGACTTGTGGCAGTTGATAGAGCTTATCAATGACTTTTTTAAGTATGAATTTGATCAAAATCGTTGAAACCGTTTTCGAGGAAATCGCGAAAAACCCTGTTTTGTACAACATTTTTGCTATTTTAGCCGCCATCTTGAATTGAATTTGATCGAAATTGTTCGTGTCGGATCCTCATAGTGTAAGGACCTTAAGTTCCAAATTTCAAGTCATTCCGTTAATTGGGAGATGAGATATCGTGTACACAGACGCACATACACTCATACACTCACACACACACACACACACACACACACACACACACACAAACACACACACACCCCCAACACACACACACCACACACACACACACACACACACACACACACCAACACCACACACACACACACACACACACACACACACACACACACACACACACACACACACACACACACACACACACACACACACACACACACACAATACACACACACACACACCACACACACACACACACACACACCACACACACACCACACACACACCACACCCACACACACACACACAAACACACACACACACACACACCACACACACACACACACACACACACACATACAGACCATACCCAAAACCACTTTTTGGACTCTTGAAACGTATAGAAATTTAGAAATTTGGGTACCTTAATTTTTTCCGGAAAGCAATACTTTCCTTACATATGGTAATAGGGCAAGGAAAGTAAAATTGAATGCAATTTGATTAACAATAATAAAATATTGTAATGTAACTCCATAAATCGGCGGTGTTTCAACAAATAATTGTTGTCAAGTCTCTGAAAAGGATATGAAATAATGTCCTTCCTATGAAAACACGACTTTGATAGGTATTCAAAGATGTATGAAAAATTAATTAATAATAATAAGGAATGCAATTTGAATAACAATAATAAAATGTTGTAATGCAACTACATTAATCGTGGGAGTCTCAACCGAAACCGATACTTGTCAACTCTCTGAAAGGATATAAAAATAATGTCCTTCCTATGAAAACACGACAAGAGGAGGAAGAGGTAAAAGACCAGGAGAAATGAAAGAGGACAAGAGGAAAGAGAAAAAGAGGAAGGAGGAAAGAGGAAGATGTACATGCTGAGGAGGTACAGAAGTTGAAAAGAAGGGTGGAACGTGAGAGCTGCTTTCTTCTCCCACTGCCACTTAATTATGCGGAAGAACGTCTCTTCACCAATCCATGTCTTATTCAAGTACCGCCCTGGATTCAAGGCTAATCAAGTGGATGGGATGGGTTTATAATGGGCCTGATTAAGTGGCCATCTCTTCAAGTTGCTGGTTAATACGTTTATGAGCATACTTGAAACCCATCGTATTAAAACAATGAGATACACTATTATACTTCTTTAACGTTTACTGATATTAATTGTTAATTCTATTTCATGAGTGATGAATTTCTCAATTTTATTCCATACCTTCATTTTCATATAACGCTACTTATTTTCTATGGAAGGATCAGCCTGGCAGATACTTAATTGTTACATTAACAGGTTTCATCTACATGTTACAGGTTACATAACTTAGTGCCGGTCGCACAAAATCTGGTTAAATTTTAATTGTTATTAATTCCACGAGAACTAATCAGAGTGGGCCGTATTGACGGCTTCTCTGCACAAAAGCCGGTTAAATTTTAATAGTAATTAATTCATATAATTATTATTTAACGAAAATCCTAAATAAATGCTGCAAATCACCCCGAAGACCCCGGGGTGATTTGCAGAATTTATTTAGGATTTTCGTTAAATAATAATAATTATATGAATTAATTAGCATTTGAATAAATGCATTCTCTATTTAATTCCATCAGTAATCAATTCTATGAGAACCAATCAGAGTGATCTTATCAAAACCAATCAGACGTCTTATCAAAACGGCCTTTTCTGATTGGTTCTCGTGGAATTATTCACGGTTAAAATTTAACCGGTTCTTATGCAACCGGGCCTTAATGTAGTTTATACAGAGTCACTCAAGCTTATATGTCACGACAAAGCAAATAGCGCTATCCTTTTCCAGCTTCATAACTTTCTCAGATCGTTTTTCAACAATGTAGAAGTATTACTGAATGACAAGATATCAAATATGAATATTAAAATGAAATATATTTCCTTGACGAATAAAATAAAATTGATCATTTTCAACATGAATCCTATACTATTAAACGAGCAACTCCTGTTTTTATGTTTGGATGTTTAGATGTTTGGATGTTTAGATGTTTGGATGTTTAGATGTTTGGATGTTTAGATGTTTAGATGTTTAGATATTTAGATGTTTAGATGTTTGGATGTTTAGATGTTTATATGTTTGTATTTCACCGGATCTCGAAAACGGTTCTAACGATTCTCACGAAATTCAGAACATAGTAGATTTATAATATAAAGATTCGATGGCACTAGGTCTCATCCTGGGAAAACACACTGGAGGACATTAAAAGGATAATAATTATTCATCCTTGGAAAAACAGCTGATAATAATTATTTCGTCGTCTGTTGGTGATGGAAGTGAGTGAGCGAGTTCATGTGTGTGGGACTGTGTCAAAATTGTCTCAGCTGCTGTTGAACTTTTGTAATCATTCAATCAGGTACTTAGTGCCGGTTGCAGAAAAGTCGGGTTATTTTCAATACTGATTAATTCCAGTAGATCCATCTTTTTGAAATGGTCTTCTCTGATTTGGTTCGTGAAGTTAATCGGGACTAAAATTTAACCGGCTTTTATGCAACTGGGCCTTTGTGAGGGAAATTTTTGCATTCCTGGGAATTAATCTCTATGATTAGACAGAACATTTCTGTATGAATGTTATTATAATTTCTTCTTTCATAATAAATCTTTTGTGCTTCGGTACTCCAGAGCGAAGCTCGGTCCCCGATATTAAACAGTTAGTTAGTATTACATTGGATACGCCAGTATCAGCTGTCCTCTATGGAAGGCACTGACAAGGCAGAGAACCGGCACCTTTGCCATCCTATCTTTCTCCACTGTCATAACGTGGACCTCACTATACTTCAATGGACAATTTGTTGCATAATTGAATTGAAATGAAATTATTAAAAAACAAACAAATAAACAGTGAACTGTCACAGCTACACATAGTATTTGTGCAACTAGTGCGCAAGTGTCAGTTTGCTGCACCGAAAGAAACGTTTACGCCCGAGCCGTAGGCGAGGGCGGAAGGGTTTGTTGAGTGCAGCAGAGGAACTTTGCGCACGTATTTCACATAAGTTTTTCCTACAGTTACCATTGAATATGAAAAGGGGTAATTATGGGTAAAATTGCCTGAAATGCATTTGTTTTTCTGTTAATTATTATTGATAAAAAACCTTAATCCTAAAATCCTAAAGTCCTCGTTGTCCTTGGTATAATATATAATGAATAATAATTAGCGCGTTGTGCTTGTTGCACCTCTTCTCACTATAGCAGCCCAGTCAATGTTACCAACTTCATTTTGATTTTGCTGCACTGTTGCTCCATATAACCTACTAAGTATTTTGCGTTGCCATGTTGCAAATCTGGAGTGCAGAAAAATTTTTCCCACACTAGAGCGGAAAGTGATTCTTGCGTTCTGTAATCAGTGCAGCAATGGCCACTTTTCACGTAACTGTAGGAAAAGATTATTTTGAATCCTTCCTGGAACAATTTCCTAAAGCTATGTTTCTCTTCAAACACCTTGATCTCAAATAAAAGTCTGTGAGTTGGAAAAGCCATAGCGAAAAGATAACATTAGTAGTAATCCCATGGTATAGGTCGTTTATGTTCCAAATTTTATGCCAAATTTTGTCAACTCAAGCCGATTACTGTCGACTACAACCTATTATTACTGTTTTGTTGGGGTGAGAGTGTAAGAACGGCCCAGAGTCACATAGCAACACGAAAAATGGAGTATCGGTTTGAGACTGTGAAATTTGGAACATAAACATCATAAATACCATGGTACATCTTCTCATGCTATCTTTTATCTATGGTATCAACACAATATGATACAGTATCGTTTTCAACTTGATACAAAACTAAAAAACTTTAGATGAATTCTACTAACCATTGGATATCTTCTTATGCTATCTTCATGGTAATGCTTAAAATCATGACGTTTTTAGAGAAGAATGATCTGTGAAAATGGAGCAGCATCACACTGGACATTGAAGAGAGACAAAAAAGAAGGAAAGAGTCAGACACGAGTAAAGTGTGGGAGAGAAAGAGAGAAAGTGAGGATTGCGGAGGGAGAGCGACAGGTATAAGACAGGGAGAGATTGATTGATATTTGCCTCTATTAGGGCGGAGTTAGGACTCCAGGTCCTCTCTGCCACACAACCCTAATTGAGAGAGAGAAAGAATGTGAGAGAGAATGTGGAAAGGGGGTTGAGAGAGTGGGATAAATATAGTCAGAGAGAGAGAGAGAGAAAAAACGTTCTAAAAAAGAGAACCGACCCCGGTGGCCGCGATTTTTAGCAAATAATAGCCACACTTAGTGAGTCTGACAGATCCTCGTTATAGCAAGCAACAACTGTGAGAGAGATTGTTATGTTACCTAAACTTCCCCTCCTCTTCCTCCTCCTCCTCCTCATCCTCCTCCACCTCCTCCTCACTCAAATCCGTGACTACCGTGACCAAATGGACTTTTACTCAACAGCCCTCACCGTGATTTCACCCCTCATGAAGAGGTTCACCTCACTAACTTGTCTGTCATCATATATCACCTCATCAACTCACTTCGGAGGCCACCTACACATATATACTCACATATGACTCATATATCATGTGCATATGTTCGTTCAACTTCAGCCTGAATCTCACTTAATCTCACCCTTCACACGTTATTGATATCGTTACACCGTTTTGTCTGATTGTTTGAAAAAATTAATGTTGTTTAAGGGATCTGGGAGTTTAGTTTCTACGTTGATGATCTTTTGGGGGATTTTTTCCTTTTTCGATTTTGATGCCTTCCCAATTGAGCATGTTATCAGTTCTCTATTTGAATAAACCTAGGCCTCAATTCAGATACTCGGTTTAAACGGATAAATGTCAGCTGTCCGTTTAAACCCCGTATGAAACACATTATGATAGATGCAACCTTATCTACAAGTAAACGTGGTTTAGCGTTAAACGAAGTGTTAGCATATGACCCTTAATGTTTTGTCGTCACCCTTCACACGTGACTGATACCGTTACACCGATTTGACTGTTTGAAAAAATGAATGTTGTTTCAGGGATCTGGGAGTTAGTTTCTACGCTGATGATCTTTTGGGGGAATTGTTTTTTTTTTCGATTATGATGCCTTCTCAATTATTGTGCATGTTATTAGATCTCTATTTATGGCTTCTTACATTTTTATGGTATTTTAAATAGAGTTGTTTCTTTCAAATACTAGTAGTTCTGTGAACAAGTAGACATCGCGCTCAGTGATTTCATAGAGAAACAATAGCGTAAGTAGATATCCCATGGTATAGGGCGTTTATGTCGCAACTTTTACTGTTATCTCAAGCCGATTACTGTTGATTATTGTCGAATTTTACTGTTTTGTTGGGGTGAGAGTGTATGAACGGCACAATATGGGAGACTACCAGTGTCACACAGCTCCACAGAAAAGAATTACATGAACTATCGGCTTGAGATAACAGTAAAAGTTGCGACATAAACGCCCTATACCATGGGAAATCTACTTATGCTATTGTTTCTCTATGGAAAGTTACATTAATCTGTTGTAATCAATTAAAAAATGTCTAGAAATATCCTAAATGAACATAGAGCTTTCTGACCTATCGTACCGTGACGTGTCGTCCCGGAATGTGAGTGTGAGCGCTGTTATCAGGTCTGGCTGCAACTGTCTACAACGTTGATGGAAAGATATAATGTTCAAGATGTTCGATGTTTTTGAACGGGTTTTAGTATAGTCCACTAAACAGCTGATTCATGATGAATAATTCTATAGTCTGATTTTACTCTTATATTGGCGTATGAAGGAGGCTCCTTTTTCCTTTTATATTATCCTTGAAATTCAAAATTTCCAAAAACCTTGTATATACGTCGACGTGCAATTTAAAAAGGAACATACCCGACAAATTTCATGAAAATCTATTACCGCGTTTCGCCGTGTGTGCAACATATAAAACATTTGAACGTTAAACATTCATACATTTAAACATTAAGAGAAATGCCAAACCGTCGATTTGAATCTTAGACCTTACTTCGCTCAGTCAATTATGTCTTCTAGGATTGTTTTTATTATTCATATACCGAGTGTTTAAGAAAATATATATTTATCCAATTTTAAACAGTTCTATTTATTTTTTAAAAAATGGTGCACACAAACCAATTTCACATGAAATAACTCACAGAAATATCCAGTTTATGATGATGTATTATAAGTGTCCTATGTGCCCTCCTTCTGAGGCTCAGACGACATCTAGACGGTAGCCAATTTCATCCCAGACTGTTCGCAAGATGTCTTCTCGGACTGTAAGCTACTGCATCAGTTATCCTGGTTTTTAGCTCCTCAATGTCAAGTGCTAAGGGAGAAATATAATCACGACCTTTAACGTTGTTCCTCCCTTAGCATTTGATATCAAGGAGCTAAAAACCAGGGTAACTGATGCAGTCGCATTAAAACTGCATATAGCTCTCAAGTCGACAGAAAAATGTTTTAAAAACAATAGTTTTTTCATGTGCAGTTACAAAAAACTGAACAAACCACCTCTAAAAACCCTGAAACAGTTTTTCAAAAATACCAACGGGGCGGTCACACCATTCAAAGCCTGTTGAAAGGTGGCTTCCATTTTTTATCAAGTGTTTTATCATCAATTTTTTATCTGTGACAGAGTCGCCCAGTAAATGGATATGATGCATTTTTTCCACATTCCCACAAATGGGAGAGTTTGGGTGAACTGTGGAGAGAGAGAGAAAGAGAAAAAGCTATTGAGAGGTCCACATTATGATAGCCGTCGTTGTGAAAGATAGGAGAGCTGCGTTGCCGATTCTCTTTAATTAATATTATTATTATTTATTTAATCAATTATTGATTCATACACTATTTATTATTTATTATTTGCGTATAGCAGATATACGACACATAATAAAGCTTATGAAACTCATAATTATACATAATTATACATTATATTTTCTCAATTTCTTTAAGATGTTATGTGGTTTTTAGTCATACAATACGTAAATCATCAAAATTATAGGGAGGAAAAAATAAGATAACCTTGTGCTATTCCTCTCTCAAACTTAGATAAGGTTACATATAGTCCGAAATAGGTTAAGCCTCGTATAGTGAGATCCACGTTATATGGAAGTGGAGAAAAATAGCAGAGCAACGTTGCCGATCCTCTGTCTTGCCAATGCCTTCTATAGATGGTAGCTGATACATGTTTATTGATGTAATATTAACTGTTCATTCTCGTTTAAAATAATCAATTGATATCGAGGCACCGAGCTTCGCTCGTTATTTATTCATAAACTACTGATAAACAGAACACAATTCTTTAAAATGATTGGAGAAGGACTAACAGGCACAGCCCAAAACTGGTTCTTCCCCGAATTTTCATTTATACACTATGAATATTCCAGAAAGTAGGTTATACTCCATACACTTGAATTCTGGTCAAATTTTCAGTCCAAATATTTGAAAACAGAAAAGTTCTAATTTAGATTGTTTACAAACCAAATTGAATAACAAAATAACACTCACTTGAAACTGTAAAATAATGATCAACTTTGAATATTTTGATTACCATGTCATGTCAACAAATCATATTATTTTGATCGAGTCTATTAAAATTTCTAGATTTCTTGCGAGATACGGTAAGCTGATTGATTACACAGCTGATCTCCCACACAGGCACACGCATCTTCTGTTATCGACAGACGACGAAATCATCATCTTTTTTCCAAGGATGAATTATCCTTTTCATGTCCTTCAGCGAGTTTTCCCAGGGATGAGACCTAGTGCAATTGAATTTTTATTTCATAACCTACTATGTTCCAAATTTCGTGAAAATCGTTGGAGCCGTTTTCGA
>NW_024093917.1:0-13114 GCF_014356525.2 Nilaparvata lugens | reverse complement strand
TCAACTTGACTAGCATACCGGTTTTTTTCAATAACACACCTTATCTAGTTGCTATTGATTTTCAGAATTAACAGAATTTATCTCCCTACCATTAATATTGGGCCTACGATTCATTCGCTATAGTAGGTCACTAATAGAAGGAAGGAAGAACAAACAAAAACGATACGTATGAAATCTTGGAGAATTGAAAACCGGCCGATAACCATCCCCGCTGATTAAGAATCTATATGCAAAATTTCAAGTTAATCAGTCCAGTAGTTTTTAGACGTGATGAGGCTCAAACACAATTTCCCTATCACGTCGTGTATAAACCAGTTTCTTTCCTTTAATATACTCGTAGTAGAGATTAAGGAGATATTTCAGTTGTTTATAATATCACTAGTAGTCCGTGAACAGTAGAGCTCACGCAGTATTCTCATCCACAAGTACCTGATTGAAACTATAGACCTTATGGAAATACAGCAATAGACTGGCTTGTCCACACATCTGTGTATCACTTGTCAGCTGATTTATCTATATATATAAAGCGAAATGGCACTCACTCACTGACGACTGACTCACTCACTCACTCACTCACTCACTCCTCACTCACTCACTCACTCGCAAACTAAAATCTACCGGACCAAAAACGTTCAAATTTGGTAGGTATGTTCAGTTGGCCCTTTAGAGGCGCACTAAAAATCTTTTGGCAATATTTCAACTCTAAGGGTTTTTTTAAGGGTTTAAAGTTCGTCTTTTAGCATGTATATTCTTCTTCTCCCAATCTTAATTATAATTGGAATTTATAGTATCATATGTTACTATAGAACTATAATCTAGATAGAGTACCTCTTCGAAACAGTTGTTAACTGGCAACTAAATTAATATTTTGTCAAGTTGGCATTAAGTTGAGTTGACTTTGTTAGGTTGGCACCAAGTTGAAGATTAAATGCATTTATCGCGGAGAAATTGATTGGGCACTGCTACTTCAATCCTGGGGATATTATATTACAAGCAGTCAGGCTCGCTTCGCTCGCCATATCCGTTTAGCCAGCCGTTTAGTCTGGATCCCCGACTGGATTGTCCTAACATATGATAAAATGCCCAAATGAAAAATGCAGGCGAGCGAAGCGAGCCTGCTGATCTCATTTTGGACGACCAGCCGGGGGTCCAGGGGGCGGAGCCTCCTGGCTAGACGGATATGGCGAGCGAAGCGAGCCTGACGCTAGTGATTATAATTCTATAGTCTGATTTTTACACTAACATTGGCGTATGAAGGAGGCTCCTTTTCCCTTCTATATTATCCTTTAAATGCAAAATTTACAAAAACCTTGTATATACGTCGACGCGCAATTAAAAAAGGAACATACCTGTCAATTTCATGAAAATCTATTACCGCGTGTCGCCGTAAATGCGCACATATAAACATTCAAACATTAAGAGAAATGCCAAACCATCGACTTGAATCGGTCAATTATCTCTAGTTCTATGCTGAAGTTTATTAGAAACTCATGATAATCCACTTTCCCAATGAATGCTTGAATAACAAAGAAAAGCTTGAAAAGTCTTGTCAAGCGACTCACTTTTTTGGAAAATAAGAAACTCCAGTTGTAACATCATTATTTGCTTGTCAAAAGCTTGAGTTTTCCACAGAGATTCATAATAGTGCTTCAAACAAGACAAGTACTCTCTATCGATTTCTCATGAAGAGCGGTTTGACAACTTGAAGTAGTTTCATTCATAATTTATTGAGCGATGTTATCAGTTGACTAACGTATCCTCTGTTAAACCACGATATGCTTTCATATTTGTAGTCTTCATTGATTTCTTGTCGAATATAATGTCATGAATGGTTTATGAGAATGTTGTGACAAATTGTAATTTGTAATTTATTGAGCAATGTTATCAGAAGTTGTCTAATCGTATCCTCAGTTACACCAGGATTTGCTTTCATAACCATAGTTTACATTTATTTCTTGTCGAATATATTGTCATGAATAGTTTATGAGAATGTTGTGACAAATTGTAATTCGTAATTTATTGGCAATGTTATCAGAAGTTGTCTAATCGTATCCTCAGTTAAACCAGGATTTGCTTTCATAACCGTAGTTAACATTGATTTCTTGTCAATATATCGTCATGTTTGGGAGATATTTCATTTTGAATGAAGAAGACTAAGAAATTGTCAAAAACCACAGATTTATTGACACTTAGAAAGACCGGTTTCGGTTATTACACCATTGTTAATCTCTGATAACCCACAACCACAAATTCATTGATACTTAGAAAGACCGTTTCGGTTATTACACCATTGTCAATCTCTGATAAACAGATTTATTGATACTTGGAAAGACCGGTTTCGGTTATTACACCATTGTCAATCTCTGATAAACAGATTTATTGATACTTAGAAAGACCTGTTTCGGTTATTACACCATCGTCAATCTCTGATAAACAGATTTATGATACTTGGAAAGACCAGTTTCGGTTATTACACCATTGTCAATCTCTGATAAACTACAAACCACAGATTATTGATACTTAGAAAGACCGTTTCAGTTATTACACCATTGTTAATCTCTGATAAAACCACAGATTTATTGATACTTAGAGAGAACGGTTTCGGTTATTACACCATTGTCAATCTCTGATAAACTGTTTATAAGAGATTGACAAGGGTGTAATAACCGAAACCGGTCTTTCTAAGTATCAATAATCTGTGGTTTTTGACAATTTCTAGTCTTCTTCATTCATATGAATAATTACCACAATATCAACTTCTCAACTACACAAAAGATATTCCATTATCTACCTATCTTTCTCATCTATCTTATCACTTGACCTACCGTGATCTTGGAGAATTCGAAATAGGCCTATAACCATCCTTGGAGAATAAATGAATCTCAAATATGCCCTACATATTTTTCTTTAGCTTTCCACATAGTATTCAAACAATTATATGAATTCAATATTATTTCACACATCGCTCATGTTTATTTATACCTATCTATTCATCCATTCGGTTATTTACTAGAAGGTAACCCGTGCTCTGCAATGTCTAATTAGAAACTTGACAAACTGGGAACTTGACCTACTGTAATATTGAAGAATTTGAAATAGGCCTATAACCATCCTTGGTAATTTTGAATCTATATGCAAGATTTCAAGTTAATCAGTTGAGTAGTTGAGACGTAATGATGCGTCATTCGTGAATTTCCTATCCCATACGTGTATAAGCCATTTCTCTCCTTTACTATATAAAACACTAGCAGGATGTAATGAAAACTTGACAAACTGGGAACTTGACCTACTGTAATTTTGGATACTATTTGTGTAGTTGAGAAGTTTATATTGTGGGATTATTCATATTGAATGAAAAGACTGAGAAATTGTCAAAAACCACTGATTTATTGATAATTAGAAAGACCGGTCCGGTTATTACACCATTGTCAATCTCTGTTAATGATTTATTGATAATTAGAAATACCAGTTTCAGTTATCACACCATTTCAATCTCTGATAATGATTTATTGATAATTAGAAAGACCGGTCCGTTTATTACACCATTGTCAATCTCTGATAAACTAAAGTTCAGTTTAGAAAGACCGGTTTCGGTTATTACACCATTGTCAATCTCTGTTAATGACAATGATGACAATGGTGTAATAACGAAACCGGTCTTTGTAAGTATCAATAAATCAGTGTTTTTTGATAATTTCACAGTCTTTTCCATTTAATAATTTTGGATAATTTGAAATAGGCCTATAATCATCCTTGGTAATTTTGAATCTATATGCAAGATTTCAAGTTGAGACCAGTCCAGTAGCCAGACGTTGAGACGTGATGATGTGTCATTCGTGAATTCCTATCCCGTACGTGTATAAGCTAATTATTTCCTTTATTATATTATATTATAGATAAGTTAAAAATCACAATATTGAATGAAAAACTGACACAAGCCTAGAACATACATTCTCTTGCTGATTACTTGCTCTTTGTCATAACTATATCTATAATTATTACAAATCTCAAATATGCCCTACATATTTTCTTTAGCTTTCCACATAGTATTCAAACAATTATATGAATTCAATATTATTTCACACATCGCTCATGTTTATTTATACCTATCTATTCATCCATTCGGTCATTTACTAGAAGGTAACCCGTGCTCCGCAAGAGTCTGATTGGAAACTTGACAAACTGGGAACTTGACCTACTGAAATATTGAAGAATTTGAAATAGGCCAATAACCATCCTCGGTAATTTTGAATCTATATGCAAGATTTCAAGTTAATCAGTTGAGTAGTTGAGACGTAATGATGCGTCATTCGTGAATTTCCTATCCCGTACGTGTATAAGCCATTTCTCTCCTTTACTATATAAAACACTAGCAGGATGTAATGAAAACTTGACAAACTGGGAACTTGACCTACTGTAATTTTGGATACTATTTGTGTAGTTGAGAAGTTTATATTGTGGGATTATTCATATTGAATGAAAAGACTGAGAAATTGTCAAAAACCACTGATTTATTGATAATTAGAAAGACCGGTCCGGTTATTACACCATTGTCAATCTCTGTTAATGATTTATTGATAATTAGAAATACCAGTTTCAGTTATCACACCATTTCAATCTCTGATAATGATTTATTGATAATTAGAAAGACCGGTCCGTTTATTACACCATTGTCAATCTCTGATAAACTAAAGTTCAGTTTAGAAAGACCGGTTTCGGTTATTACACCATTGTCAATCTCTGTTAATGACAATGATGACAATGGTGTAATAACGAAACCGGTCTTTGTAAGTATCAATAAATCAGTGTTTTTTGATAATTTCACAGTCTTTTCCATTTAATAATTTTGGATAATTTGAAATAGGCCTATAATCATCCTTGGTAATTTTGAATCTATATGCAAGATTTCAAGTTGAGACCAGTCCAGTAGCCAGACGTTGAGACGTGATGATGTGTCATTCGTGAATTCCTATCCCGTACGTGTATAAGCTAATTATTTCCTTTATTATATTATATTATAGATAAGTTAAAAATCACAATATTGAATGAAAAACTGACACAAGCCTAGAACATACATTCTCTTGCTGATTACTTGCTCTTTGTCATAACTATATCTATAATTATTACAAATCTGAAAAAATGTAAAATTTAACTCACTAAATATGATATTCATGGAAATGTCAATTTCCATGGAAATTGGAAAATCTTTCTTCATCATTTATTATCATTAAAGTTTGAATTGTTTTTGAATATGGTTTCAAAATGTTTTTCAATATTTTAACCTTCCGCCAGTCGCACAGTTTGTAAAAGTACAACAGTTAAGTTTTTTTTGCTGCACAAAACTATTGGATGGAGTGGTGTCAGTGAATGAGTCACCTATGCATTCCAAAACTTCTTCATCACTCCACTGAGTTGCAGTATCAACCGAGCGATGGTTCAGTCTTTAGGAGCCATTCAGTCGCCACAGTGCATAAGATAGGGAAGAGAACTGTAAACGAACCAATAATACAGAATAGATGGCTTTGCTTGATGTACCTTATTGGGTTATGAAATGGTAATCATCCAAATGTTCATAGGTGTAAAATAATCCAAGAAGATGAATTTCAAGAAGATGAAGATTTCATTATCCAAGAAGATGAACAATCAAATCCATGAAGATGAATTGGAAAAGTTATTATACAATTAATAAATATGTTTTGACAGTAAACAGAGTACACAACATTTGGAAAATTAGATGTTGTACAAAGTACAACACGCGACTGCTCGTGTGATTGAGTAGGGCGCGACTACCGGAAGGTTAATTTGGGAGACGAATAGCACAAGGTTACCTTATTTTTTCTCTCCCTATTATTTTGATGATGTACTTATTGTATCAATAAAGAATAATAAATGTACTTTCACTCTAATCTTCTTTTTAAATAGCCTAAATGAAATCAGATCTCTATCAACACTCATCATAAGTATGCAAGTATTGGAATGAAGTATGCAATTGACCTGTCATAAATTAACATGAAGTAGTCAATTGACCAGTCATGAATTGACATGAAGTAGTCAGTTAACCTGTCATGAATTGCCATGAAGTAGTCAATTAACCTGTCATGAATTGCATGAGTAGACAATCAATGAACTGTCATTTAGTCAATTTTCTTTGACAAAGAGTCACGGTTTCCGACAGCTATTCAATTGTTTTGACAGACAATTGTTTTTCAATAATTGTCAATTTTGATTGTCGGCAACAATTGATTTCAATTTTTAGAGAGAGACAAGTTTATGAGGATGAGGGTTTAATTCATGACTTATTGACAGTATTCATCTAAAATAGCATCAATGGTCTTCATTTAAATAGTACTGACAAGTGTATGGTGTTGGTGGAATTCACATGAACCTGTCAGTTACTCTCGTAAACGAAATCAATGCCTGACGTTTTAATAATGATGACATTTAGAAGTTTGTCTCACCCTAATTAAACTGGGGCTACAGATTGGCTCTCTACAAAATAATTCCTGATTTTTCGAGACTCGAAATACAAAATTTTCATCATCGATATAATAATAATAGACTGGTTCACATCGTGACGTCACCAGTGAGTATAGAATATTCTATATGAGGTCCACGTTATAATGGCAGTGGAGAAAGATAGGAGAACAACGTTGCCGATCCACACTGTCTGTGGATAATGCCTTCTATAGTGAGGTTCACGTTATAATGGCAGTGGATAAAGATAGAGGATTATAGTGAAGCCGATTCTCTGCATTAATTAATTATATTTCTACACTGTCAAAAACATGATTGGCATCCGTTGTGGACCTAGAAAAGGATAGTACCACCGGCTTTGTCGAATGATAGGCAAGGATAGCAAAACCAAAGTGATCAAAATACTGTCATTATAACGTGGACCTCACTATAGATTAATTTACTCTCATGAGGAAGCTAAGAGAATAACTTACAATTATGAGCTTTCGTAAATTTAATTGCAGATTTGAACTATTTTAGTTTACCTGATTGAAGGCCTCTAATTTTACACCATTATCCTCCAGAAATTCTCTGGTTTCAGCTACAATTTGAGTCTCACCAAGAGCTAGACGAACGGCAGTGTCATCTCCCATCAGAAACCTGTCACAAACAAAATAGATCCTCCGTCTTGCCAATGCCTTCTATAGACGGTAGCTGATACAGGTTTATTGATGTAATATCAACTGTTCATTCTCGTTTAAAATAATCAATTATATTTTATAAGCAAGGAATTATATTTATCAATAACTTTATAATGAATTTTCATAATTTAGATAAAATATTTTGTGAATTGATTATTTATTCTACATTGTTGAAAGAGGATCGGCAACAGAACAAAGCGATAAAGAGATAGCGCTATCCCTTTGTTTAATGATAGACAAGGATAGCAATACCATTGCTAATCAAACACTGCCATTATAACGTGGACCTCACTATATAATCCCATGGTGACGTCACATGCAATACAATAATATTGGCATGTCACAATTATCGTGGTATTGTATGAATTCGGGACCGAAGGGCTCTCAATTATGGAATCTGATCTGAAATGTGATCTGGTGGATTTAATTGGCACTCCACGTCTCTTCCCAGTCATTCTCTCCTCTATCTATAACGTGTGGTCCACGTTGTAACTGCATTGGAGAAGATAGAGAACAGTGTTGTCGATTCTCTGCCTTGCCACTGCCCTCTATAGAGGATACCGGTATATCTGTTGTGATATATTAAGCGTTCATTCTTGTTTGAAATAATCAATAGTTTTTGTATATCTAGAGTGAAAAGTACGACTTTTCTCCCTGTGGGAAAAAGTTGAAGCCCGAGGCAAAGCCGAGGGCAGCAATTTCCTGAGGGAGAAAAAGTATTTTTCGCTCGTGATGTACACAACATTTTTCCTCCATCTACATTTTTTTATAGAAACTGAAAATAAAATCATTCTAATAACTTATGTATTGGTGACAATGATTCCTACAACATAACCTAAATCTAAAACCTAAAAACCGGTCGTCTGATTTGCACTGCCTATTGCTCTATCTATCGGCAAAAGTTGTAACAATTATATCAGCTGAGCAGCTACCAAAAATGGCTGACTCCAGATCACGCGGTTCAGATTGAATTGCAGATCAAAAATATTTGTTTGCTGGTATTTTGAATAGAATAAAATATTTTAAAAATTGTATAAATTTTTATCGTCTACTAATATTAAGAATATAATAATTATCATACAAACAATTTTCATGAGTTAATCAAATTTCTGGTTGTGGTATTGAATTCAGTTGACTCAATGACAGACACCTCTATTATGCTTTCTCATCTGAGCTTCGACCTTCTTACCTATTACAATGTAAGTTTCAAAATAGAGATGCTCCCCATGTTATTTAAATGGAGTCACTTTTACTCCCTAGGGAGTTTTTCTGTTTTTTAGTATTAGGTTTCAGGGAGTAAAGTAAGTACTTTAGACAGTAGGTGGAGGAAAATAAAATTCATTAGATATATTTTAAAATTGAATAATAAATCAAATGATTGAGGTTAGATAGTTTGTTCATTTATTATACACCAACATTGTCAAAAAACGATCCGTCACGTTGCAGAGCTAGAAAAAGATAGCGCTATCCGCTTTGTTGTTTGTTTTTTGAATGATAGACAAGGATATCAACACCAATTTCGATCAAACCTGCCATTATAACGTGGACCTCACTATAGTTTATTATGGCAACCAGTAACGATAGTATAGAAACGATTTGATACAACACTCTTATTTCTAACTAACAAATATATTATTATCTCATGTAAACTAGCAGGTAACCCGTGCTCCGCGACGGTCTAATTGAAAATTTGAAGAATTTAAAATAATAAAACCTAGAAGAATTTAAAATAGGACCATAACCATCCTTGGTAAATTGAAATCTAGTTAATGAAACTTCTAGTTAATCAGTTGACTAGTTAAGACGTGATGATGCGTCAATCGAGTATTTCCTATCCCCGACATGTATAAACCAATTCTTTCCTCTATTATAATAAAGACTAGCAGATAACCTGTGCTCCGCAAGGGGCCATTTTAGAACTTGCACCGATATAATTATTTCTTCTTTATTTTACACTATCAGGTATCCGTGTCAATCAAAAACTTGACGTAATGAAATCTTGGAAAATTAAAAATAGGCCTATAACCATCCTCGGTTAAATAAATAAATAAATGAATAATTTATTTTTGTCAAGAACAATTACAAAATCATTAGACAATGTCAGAGAATTAAAAAAAAACATTATATTATAATTTGGGTGGAGACCCACTCAATACAAATTTTATACATCTAGGTAACTCATAAATAAGAAATATAATCATACACATACTAGTAGGTCCTATAATATACAGTAGTTTATAAGACAAACATTAATTGAAGGAGTTTTTCATAAATTCATTCAAACTATAAAATGGGTTGTCACTTAGTTAATTGAGAATTAATTAATTGAAGTTAATTGTTAATTGAGAATCTATATGCAATTTCAAGTTAATCAGTTGAGTAGTTGAGACGTGATGATGCGTCAAACCAATTTTCCTATCCCGTACTGTATAGGCCATTTATTACCTCTAATTGACCGAGCGAAGTGAGGTCTAAGATTCAAGTCGACAGTTTGGCATTTTTCTTAATGTTTAATGTTTTTATGTTGCGCATTTACTGCGAACGCGGTGATAGATTTTCATGAAATTTGACAGGTATGTTCCTTTTTAAATTGCGCGTCGACATATATACATAGTTTTGGAAATTTTGCATTTTAAGGATAATATAAAAGGAAAAAGAGCCTCCTTCATACGCCAATATTACCATACAAATCAGACTATAGAATTATTCATCATAAATCAGCTTTCTACTGGACTATAATACCACCCGTTCAAAAACATCGAACATCTGAAAATTGTATTTTTTTCATCAACGTTGCAGACAGTTGCAGCCAGACCCTGATACAGCGCTCACACTCATATTCCGGGACGACAAGTCACGGAACGATATAGGACAGAAAGCTCTATGTTTTTTAGGATTTTTTCTAGACATTTTCAATTGATGAATTATTTATTCATTTCTGAGAAAACATAGGAACAGGTCAATGTAACTCACTGAGCGCGAGGTCTACTGTTCACAGACTACTAGTATAGTACAGATTAACTGTCCATTCTTATTGAAAATTATTTGAAATATTGTATTTTATTCATCAAGGAATACTAGGAGTTCTATGAACAGTAGACCTCACACAGTATTCTCATCCACAAGTACCTGATTGAAACTATAGACCCATGGAAATACAGCAATAGACTGGCTTCTCCACACATCTGTGTAATCACTTGTCAGCTCATTTATGATGAATAATTCTATAGTCTGATTTTACTCTAATATTGCGTATGGAGGAGGCTCCTTTTCCCTTTTATATTATCCTTGAAATGCAAAATTTCCAAAAACCTTGTATACACGTCGACGCGCAATTAAGAAAGGAACATACCTGTCAAATTCCATGAAAATCTATTACCGCGTTTCGTCGTAATATGCGCACATATAATAGTATATTTCGCACCTAGGGCCGAAAATGAGACTTTTCCGGGCTCGAAATCGTTTTTCAAGTCCGAGGCCGTATGCCGAGGACTAGAAAGATTGAGAGCCGGAAAAACAATCTTGAATGATAACACAAATATGAAAAGTTTTTTTGATCAGCTGTTTTAGCACACTTGAAATTTGGCCATCTGAATGTCAACGTCAACAATGCTTGTTGTCGTTGACTTCGGAAGTTTAGGTTAGAAGTTCTATCCTACTCGGAAAATCGAATCTGAATAGTTTATAATATATATATTATCTGTATTTTATTCATCCAAATAAAATGATAGTATCTTATTGCAGATACTTATTCAATTCTAGAAGCATAACTGATTCCCTTCATAGACTATTTGTAAACACGTTCACATCAAATCAGAATCAGCTGACTCAAGGTCATTTTACGCCCTAGGGCCGTAAAGCTTTTACCGGCCTGGTCAGAAACAATCATTTTCGGCCTCCATATGACGCACAAAACCAGCTCATTACATCCAAGTGGGGCGAAAACATATAAACATCAAGAGAAAGGCCAAACCGTCGACTTGAATCTTAGACCTCACTTCGCTCGGTCAATTATATAAGATGTCTAATACACTTGTATAAGTTAGCAAAGAATCAAATTCCTGCTGGTTATTATTCTGATACAATTCGGAAAAGTTCACAGAAAGTTGAACTTTTGTTGTCGATTGGTGGAAATTCGCTCAGCCACATCGATTCAAGAAAGTATAATGGGGAAAAAAGCGCTTCGCCAATAAAGCCCGGCTGAAAGCTATACAATCAATATCCGAAACACTTCACACCGCATAATCGTCTTGTCTCTTTTTATCTCCTCTTCTCATTCTTTGACTCCTCCTCCTTTTTCTTCTTCTTCCTCGTCTCTTCCTTCACCTTCTTTATTTTCATTCGACGTACTCCTCCCTTCTCAACCACTCCTCCACTCCTCCACTGTATACCTCCATTCCTTTTTCTAATTCCCTCCTTCTCCACATCCTCCTCATTCTTCTCTTTCTCCTTCTTCTTTTCCTCATCTCCTTCTTCTTTTTTCCTTCTTCTCTCTTCTCCTTCTTCCTTCAACCTCATTCTATTCCTTCTCTTGTCTTCTCCTTCTCCTCCTGCCACCTTCTAATTCTTCTTCCCCTTCCTCTCCTTCTTCTTTTCCTGCCTCTTTCTACTTATTCTTTCTCGCATGTCTTCTTTCTGTCCTCTACCTCTTTCCACTTCTGCCTTGTTCTACTTTTCTTCTCCTTCCCCTCTCTTATCATGCTTCTTTGTTCTTTTCCCTTTCTTCTCCTTTCTTCTTATCTTTCTTCTCTCCCTCTTCTCCTTTCTTCATCTCTTCTTTCCCTTTCACTTCCACTGCTATCTCCTTCTGCCGCCTCCTTCAACTCCTTCTTCTCCTTCTACTCTCTCACATCCCGCCCTTTTCTCCTTTTTCCGTCCTTCTTCTTCTTATCCCCTCCTTTCTTTCTGCCTCTTTTCACCTGCCATTTCTTTTTCTTCTCCTTCTTCTTCTCCTCTTCCTCCCTTTCATCTTCTCCTCCTTCTTCAACTTCTTGCTGTTCCCGCTTCCCCATCTCTTTCATTTTAGCTGTTTCTCTATTTCTCCATTTCATAGCCAATCTGCCTCTTCATGCCACAAAAACATTTCTAGCCATTTCACACATCAACACATTCCTATTTTTCCCTGAATTTCCATCGTTTTTCTCACCCGTTCACCAATTTTCCGGCGTTTTCCCACAGTTTTCTAGCGGTTTTGTTTGGAAGCTGTTGGATCAGTTGTCGGTTATTTTCTAGGATGAAGCAGAATATTGCTTTGTAGTTTTTCATAGTGCAGAACAGTTCGAATATTTTCTGGTATGGATTTTACAACGAAGTATTGAAAATTTATCAGAATTAAGAGAAAGAGAGAGATAGAGTTTACAGATTCAGATTCAGATTCAGATTGAATGGAATTAATTAGAATAACGAAATAGTTATTTGTGCAACTAGTGCCGTAAAGTGACAGTTTTGCTGCACCGAAAGAAACGTTCAAGGCGAAGCGGAATGGTTTCTTGAGTGCAGCAGAGAGCTTTGCGCACGTATTTCACATTAAATTTTTTCTACAGTTACCATTGAATATGAAAAGTTGATAATTATGGGTAAAATTGCCTGAAATGCCTCAAATGTTTTTTCTGTGTAATTTTATTATTAATAAAACCTTAATTTATTGTCAAATTGAATAAAAATGTATGTTGTGTTTGAATGGTGGAGGGGCGGGGGGGGGGGGGTTTGTCTTCCACCGCCTCAATATTCCTATAACGTGCACCACACTATACCACAGTTACCACTTCATTTCGATTCTGCTGCACTGGTGCTTCATATAACCTACTAACTATTTGTGTGCCATGTTCCAAATCTGGAGTACGCAAAGTACTCACTTTGCGCACTAGTGCGGAAAAGTGATTCTTTGCGGCCTGCAATCAGTGCACAAATGGTCATCTTTTCAAGGTATCTGTAGGAAAATAATAATATTGTGTGTAACT
>NW_024093916.1:0-10984 GCF_014356525.2 Nilaparvata lugens | reverse complement strand
GTGTGTAACTTCAGAATCGTTGGTTATACTAAGTATACATATACTATATATTATAATATGTGACTTCCATGTTGAAATTGATTAAATGAAACTTTAGATGAGTAATTTTATGTTGGAATGACAAAATTGAACTCTGGATAAAATATGAAATAGACTGTTACAAGTGATAAACAAACTATGCTAGTTGAAAACATCACAGGTGGCGGTGGCAAAACAATATTGTGATTCGCCACATATTTTTATACTTTATATTAAGTTTATAATATACTCTATTATAAAATGTATAAATGTGTATAAATGCCAACACATTTGATAGGCTAGCATACTTTGATTAGCACTTTATTTCACATAATACTGTACACCCTTTGGTAGGCTATTGTACTCTGTCTAGTCTCTTTGGTACCCTCGACCACGGAATAAGCATAAGTAGTGTTTCTTTCCTCTGTGCCTCTACGCTCTTCGTACTCTCTCTAGTCAGTCAGGTTAACTCTTTATTCCAAAGACCTTAAAGATGCATAGACTAACATGCAGCGCTAGTATCGTACTTGGAATTGAAATCCGCCATTGAGGGGGCAACCAATAAGATTATTACATACCAATGCCACCAATGCCTTTGTGATCTATTGTATTACAAATATAAAGATATAATATCTCGTGCTAAAATACCCCAATGGCGGCCTTCAAGTTCAAGTAAGAGCTATCATGGGAAGGCATAGGCATTGTGGGTCCATATCTCTTTAAGGTCTTTGCTTTATTCTAATTTACAGTTCATAAACACGGAATCTAATGATGATTCAACTCAAAGCTAGTAGAATCTGTCTACTAACGTTGGATTCAATATTCAACTAACGTACTGTGTTTAGCCACTCTTTGTTCTGCCAGTGTACTGTGTCTAGCACAGGTCATGTAAACTCGTTCTTCCGATTCGCCAATTTATAATCATGGAAAGCATCAAAGCACATCAACGATGTTACAAATTCAAACAAAATTCGCTCACAAAGAGAACAGAAATCGTTTATTCACTCCAAATTGTCAGAGTTCCTAATATATGAGATCAATACTTCCTATTCCTCCAACGCTGACAGTCACCTCACTATAATGAACTTTGAAATTCACTTAATACTGTCAGATCTCTTATGTATAACATCAATGTTTCCGTTTGACAAATACTGCCAGTGGAAATAAGTACTCGCAATAGTACTGATTGAATTAGTAGTTTGTAGATTGAAAATAATCAGATATCACAGCAGAATTGCATGCACTTCATTTGGAAACAGGGAACTTTGAGCACTGATTACACAAATGTATTCGCTTCAAAGAGTCAAAAGGTTGGTGCATTGATGCTGAATAAATTTGATGGGAGTTCTTTGAGTCAGGTTGTGATGTTGTTTCACCTACAATCCATGATAAAGTGTACGGGTTTGGATTTGAGATAGTTTGATTGAAGTGAATTGTTTCATTATTCGAAATTTATGAACAGATAGTGGTGTGGAGCACACTAGAAGAGTTCAATATAATGGAGAATGCCTCTTGAAAATGAAAGAGATTATTTTTAAATGGTTCATCCATTACGAGAAATGGCTGACCATTTATTGATTTTTGGAATGTATCAACAGAAAATGATTTGGAGTACATAGAAGAGTTCAATATAATCAATGGCTGACTATTATTGATTATTTTGGAATGTATCAACAGAAAATGGTGTGGAGCACATAGAAGAGTTCAATATAATCAATGGCTGACTATTTATTGATTATTTTGGAATGTATCAACAGAAAATGATGTGGAGCACATAGAAGAGTTCGATAGATGGAGAATGCCTCTGAAAATGAAAGAGATTATTTTAAAATGATTCATTCATTACGAGAAATGTTGACCATTTATTGATTATTTCGAAATAAATGATGGTAGTTTGGATTTGACGGTTTGGATTTGAGGTAGTTTTGATTGAAGTGAATTGTTTGATTATTTCTAAATTTATGAACAGATAGTGGTGTGGAGCACATAGAAGAGTTCAGTATAATGGAGAATGCCTCTTGAAAATAGAAGAGATTATTTTAAAATGTTTCATTCATTACGAGAAATGGCTGACCATTTATTGATTATTTCGAAATAATGAACAGGTAGTGATGTGGAGCACAGAAGAGTTCAATGTATCAATGGCTGACTATTTATTGATTATTTTGGAATGTATCAACAGAAAATGATTTGGAGTACATAGAAGAGTTCAATATAATCAATGGCTGACTATTTATTGATTATTTCGAAATAAATGAACAGGTAGTGATGTGGAGCACATGAAGATTTCAATATAATGGAGAATGCCTCTTGAAAATAGAAGAGTTTATTTTAAAATGTTTCATTCATTACGAGAAATGGCTGACCATTTATTGATTATTCGAAATAAATGAAAGGTAGTGATGTGGAGCACATAGAAGAGTTCAATGTATCAATGGCTGACTATGTATTGATTATTTTGGAATGTATCAACAGAAAATGATTTGGAGTACATAGAAGAGTTCAATATATCAATGGCTGACTATTTATTGATTATTTTGGAATGTATCAACAGAAAATGGTGTGGAGCACATAGAAGAGTTCAATATAATCAATGATTGACCATTTATTGATTATTTTGGAATGTATCAACATAGAATGGAGTGGAGCACATAGAAGAGTTCAATATAATCAATGATTGACCATTTATTGATTATTTTGGAATGTATCAACAGAAAATGATGTGGAGTACATAGAAGAGTTCAATATAAATGAGAATGCCTTTCAAAAATAGAAGATAATTATTTTAAAATGATTCATTTATTACGAGAAATGGCTGACCATTTATTCATTATTTCGAAATAAATGAACAGGTAGTGATGTGGAGCACATGGAAGATTTCAATTAAGGAGAATGCCTCTTGAAAATAGAAGAGATTATTTCGAATGATTCATTCATCACGAGAAATGGCTGAACACAGATAAACTACATCGTAAATTACTCATAAAAAATGCAAAATCAATTTTGAAATGTTCTGAATTCTGTGCACAACATATAATATTAAACAACTGTGCGTTTGACCCCAGTGTGTAAAACGTCGTCTACATTTCACAAGCTACAGCAGCTGAACCGTTATGTAGCACAGAATACAAATAGAGCAATATAGAAGTACAATTACAATTACAAAGAAGTACAATTACAATTATAGAGTACTAATACAAATATAGAAGTTTTCTCTGATTGTAGTAAGAAGTATTGTAGTTCATCGTTTAGTAAGAAGGATCATGCTTAAAATTTAACAGCCTTTGTGCAACGAGGCAAAACCTTTTTCCGTAACCAAAAGTGTAGCATAAACTAATTAGTCTATCTTTAAATATAAAAAAAATATAAAAATCTTAGTGCCCTTTTTTTGAAATATTTTATCACAACATATTTCGGACATTTATGCCATTTGATTGAAAATGGCATAAATGTCCGAAACCATGTTGTGATAAATATTTAAAAAAAGGGTACTGAGATTTTATTTTTTTTATATTTAGACTATATTACACGTAGCCCTATACAGAAAAGAGATAAATTAGTTATCTTTGTTTGTTCTCTGATACATCCCAATTTCAGAAGGCTAGACAAAAAATGATTCCAATTTCCGGGTGCAACCAATTTACACATCACTGTCCAAAATTCTATCACTCATCCCTAACTGTCAGCATACCTCAATAATAACAACTAATCTCCCCATTAAATCAATGATGACAGTTTAAAATGAATCTTAGTATATGAGTAAGGTAAGCATGTGTGTATGGATTAGACCGCTAATAGACGACAACGATGTGTGTGTAGGCTTTTAATTATGGGTTGCGCGTGCGCACTGATTATGGATTATGCGGACAGACGACCTTGATCAGTGTGGTTTTGGGCGGTAGTAGCTAGTATAGTTAGCGCAGTGTTTGTTTACATTATTTTTGGTTTGCCCCGTTTTGGCCAGTCTACTTGATTGAGCTGTCACACTTGTTTCTGATTATTCTGGGCAGTCAGGGTTAATAAATTTTCTGCTACCACAGGTTTTTTTTACTTCTCCTTATTCGTTTTCTCTATTTTGAGTTTTTCTTCTCTATTCTTTTTCTACTTCTTCTTTCCCTTCTTCTTGGGAGGGGGAGCAATTTGAGAACAGAGGAGTCCAATAGAAGGTTGAAGACGATTCAGGTGAATGATGCAGGTGAAAGAGATATACATTAATTCATTCATTTATTGTATAAAACACTATCTTATATATAAAGCGAAATGGCACTCACTCACTGACTGACTGACTGACTGACTGACTCACTCACTCACTCACTCACTCACTCACTCACTCGCATAACTAAAAATCTACCGGACCAAAAACGTTTATTTGGTAGGTATGTTCAGTTGGCCCTTTAGAGGCGCACTAAGAAATCTTTTGGCAATATTTCAACTCTAAGGGTTGTTTTTAAAGGGTTTAAAGTTAGTCTCTTAGCATGTATATTCTTCTTCTCCTAATCTGTAATTATGATTGAAATTTTCGTATCATATGTTACTATAGAACTATAATCTAGATAGAGTACCTCTTCGAAACAGTTGTTAACTGGCAACTAAATTAATAATTTTGTCAGGTTGGCATTAAGTAGAGTTGACTTTGTTAGGTTGGCATCAAGTTGAAGATTAAATGCATTATCGCGGAAAAATTGATTGGGCACTGCTACTTCAATCCTGGGAATATTATATTACTAGCCGTCAGGCTCGCTTCGCTATGTTACACACACTGCTTCGTCTCTTGATTTTCGTACAAAGGAATGATGATTAAAAATTTTTTAAGGGTGTTTTTCACTCTAAATGAATCACAGAATGTATCACATAGATTAAAACTTAAAAAATATTGCACTTATTTGAAAATTTGAATACAAAATCAAAAATCTGTGTGGCGCACTCACACAACTTTCTTGCCGATATGAAAATTTATTACCTGACGCTAGTGTACACGCGCATCTCAAGTCTACTATTCAAATATCTGCCAGCTGGTGACAGGACAATAACGCTGGAGACACACGAAGTCTGCTCTTCTCTTCACGAAGTCATCTCTTCATAGTGGATGATTTAATAGAATAAACAGTTGCCAACAGCATTGAATAAACACATTTTCTCGAATTTCGAGCTTATCCAAGCTTAGGTGGAAATGTCACTGAACATTAATTGTAGAGATTTTATGCTCAATCTTTTCCATTTGATCTTTTTGTTTAAATCGTATCTGAAGCCTGATAATCGGGAATCTAAAATCACATTTGCATTGATGGGGCGGAGCTCCTGAAATTTTTACAAATATGAGACTTTTTACAATATGTGGCAGTTGATAGAGCTTATCGATGACTATTTTAGGTATAAATTTGATTAAAATGTTGGAGCCGTTTCGAGAAAATGCGAAAAACCCTGTTTTTGACAACATTTTCGCCATTTTAGCCGCCATATGAATAGGATTTGTTCGAAATTGTTCGTGTCGGATCCTTATAGTGAAAGGACCTAAGTTCAAAATTTCAAGTCATTCCGTTAATTGGGAGATGAGATATCGTGTACACAGACGCACATACTATTGCGTCATTACACAACACACACACACACACACACACACACCACCACACAACAACACACACACACACACATACAGACCAATACCCAAAAACCAACTTTTTTGGACTAAGGGACCTTGACGTATAGAAATTTAGAAATTGGGTACCTTAATTTTTTTCGGAAAGCAATACTTTCCTTACCTATGGTAATAGGCAATGAAAGTAAAAACCTACTCACTAGAGTTTTTAACAGCTGAAGACTGTATACAATTATACTAGTACATATTATACTAGAGACATTATACGATTATATCATTATTGTGCAATATTGATAAGTCAAGATTTTGCAAAATAAAAATGGGATAATAAAAGAGAGCGATAGAATGCCAAGTGATGAAAATATCATCATCAGAAAAACAACTATTATGTGTCTACTGACGAATTCAATAAGGAAATTTAAGATTTCATAAAAGTTTGGATTGAATTTTTAATTTGCATAAATGCTGGATGATACCACACCTTCTATTAATTGGTCGCGCATGTAAAAATTGATGATCAAAGAGGATAGTGTCTGTCTATGGGTCACTTATATGCTTTAAACCCAGGCTGGTGAGGTTATCTTGCACACAAATTCTTCCGCACTTTTCTCCTTCTTCTTTTTCTTTTTTCTCCTCTTCTTTTCCTTCTTCTTCTTTTTCTTTTTCTTCTTTTCTTCTTCTTCTCTTGTTCTTCTTCTTCTTCTTTCTTCTTCTTCTTTTCTTCTTCTTCTTCTTTCTTCTTCTTCTCTTCTTCTCTTCTTCTTATTCTCTTCTTCTTCTTCTTCTTCTTCTTCTTCTCACCTTCTTCTTCTTCTTTTTCTACATCTTCTCCTTCTTCTTCTTCACCGTCTTCTTCTCCTATCATTTTCTCCTGTCACCTTGTTTGTGCAGTTTCTTCTCAATGTTGTATGGGGGTTATCTCTTCAAGATCATCTTTTGCGATAACCCACGGTTTGAAGTTCCACCACAAAGGTTACATTGTTCAAGTGAGCAATTATTGGATTATTCCTCGAGACATGTCGGTACGGCAATTATTTCGTAATTTATACGGTATAATTGATTTGAAGTCATAGATATTTTTCGGATGAGCTTTCAAGACGTTTGGAGTTTACAACAGGAATGATAGGAAAGGACAAGAGAAAATTCTCAATCATGTAACACTCGGACTCTCTACAAACAGAATTTCATAATTTGAAAAGCTTAAAAGGATCCACTTCAAATGAAAATATTATGAATTAGAGTACTAGAATATTAAACTACGCCACTACAATAGACAATATGGATCAAATCTTGTTATGAACTTCATCAGCAGATAAAATTTCCCATATTTGATCCATTCCAAAACTATTTTCTCTAAAAAATTCACGTTACAGTACCGTTACTATACATACAGTACTGTATGAAATACTACCTGAACTTACTTCAATCTAATTCATGAATCAAGGACTGATATCAATTTGGTTTGTGTCATTTTCTATACAATAGCATGTATATTGCATTAATGTTGATATATTAACGTGCATATTAATGGGCATAATGTATATTGCATTGTATATTGCATTAAGACACAATTGCATTAATGTTGATAATTATTTTTTCGAAACTTTTATTTTTAAATTTGGGAGAAAGACAGTTTTGGGCTATGTCTGTTGCCTTCTCACAATCATATTATTGTAACTAGTAGTTCTGTGAACAGTAGACCTCACGCAGTATTCTCATCCACAAGTACCAGATGTCAACTGTTTCAAATGTTAACAAACTCAGTTCACGTTTGAATTTGTATTCCACATGATTATAATTCATCCAGCTCCGTGATGATCTTCCTATCTGATGAAAATTTTTTTTCAGAATCAAAAATATTATAATTCAATAAGATTGAAACTATAGACCTTATACAACTACAGTAATAGACTGGTTTCTCCACACATCTGTGTTTAACTTGTCAGCTGATTTATGATGAATAATCTATAGTCTGATTTCACTCTAATATGGCGTATGAAGGAGGGCTCCTTTTTCCTTTTATAATTATCCTTGAAATGCTGAATTTCCAAAACCTTGTATATATATACGTCGACGCGCAATTCAAAAAGGAACATACCTGTCAAATTTCATGAAAATCTATTACCGCGTTTCGCCGTAAATGCGCAACATATAAAATATATAAATATAAACATTAAGAGAAATGCCAAACCGTCGACTTGAATCTTAGACCTCACTTCGTTCGGTCAATAATGATCTGTGATTGTCAATAAATTAATTCACAACTTACCGTATCTTCTTTCAAAATTCCATTGTGAGTCCACAATAAAAGTTCAAATTACCCCATAACATTCGATTCTGTATTCAATGTCCATCCATTCCAATCATCCTACCAGTTTTTTTCAAGTATTTTATCAAAACCTCACAGGAAGTATCAGGTAGAATCGATCAGTCCGAGGCCAGTTTGGTGTAATTTCATTCACAGTCTGCCATTAAACTGTGGAAACCTTGACAGTGAGTCACGACTCAATGACTTGTAATGGTGATCGTGACCATGGACAGGGAATGCATACGAAATCAGGGAGAGTCAACGTCCTGCTTGCCAAAAATTGAGGGATAGGTCGTCAATCTTTGAATTTCTTCCATAGATGTCTGACTTTTTGTAATTCAAACTGATTATTCCAATTCAAGTCTATGATTTCAAATGAATCAAAATATGCTATACTCTCTCTAAAATTGATAAAAATTAACATAAATTATATACAGTTTTCAATGGTTGTTTGTTCATTATTATACAAAACTATATTGTCTTCTATTTATGTGGTTTCGCATTTTTGCCGAAAATTGAGGGATAGGTCTTCAATCTTTGAATTTTCCCTCAAATGTCTGACTTTTTGTAATTCAAACTGATTATTTCACATTCAAAGTTTCGTTGGTTACCAAATGATTAATCATAATACTATACTCCCTCTAAAACTGATAAAATTACATAAATTATATACAGTTTTCAATGGTTGTTGATTGTTCATTATTTTATACAAAATTATATTGTCTTCTATTTATGTAAAGTTTCGCATTTTTGCCGAAAATTGAGGGATAGGTCGTCAATCTTTGAATTTCTTCCATAGATGTCTGATCTTCTTGTAATTCAGACTGATTATTTCAATTCAAAGTTTTATTGATTCCAGATGAATGATCATAATATATTTTCTATCTCTCTGAAATTGGAAAAATTGACAATCAACATGAATAATGTATAGTTTTCCAATAATTGTTGTTATTTATTATTACACATATTGATATTGTCTTCTGTTATGTGAAGTTTTGCATTTAGCCTTGTGCAGATAAGACTAAGATGAATTTAATTAATTAACTTGTGATTTCCATTAGATATGGACTCAATATTCTAGATGATCTTATTTTAATGTTACCTTATTATAGCCTAATTATGTGAATTAAGACAGGGTCATTTTTCACCCATTATTGAGTGACTTCACTTAATATCTTTATATAGATGTATGTGTGTTTGATATTGAATTGAATTCGAATTTGTTGTGAGTTAAATTAGAATTAAATACGAAACTAATTCGAAATTGAAGAAGTGGAATTGAATTGCGGAAAAGTAGGAACATGAGTTGCTGTATCTTCAAAGATCTTTTGAGTTTATTCTACGGTTTTTTAAATATTACAAAAAAACGGAGGTCTTACAAAAATCGTTACACATACGTTTCTGCGCCTTGTTTTGAAGACTTGCATACCAAATTTCATCCAAATCGGACAATAACTGCGACTGTAACTGCGGTACAACCAACATACAAAAGCCGATCGAGTCGAAACTAAGACCTCAGCTTCGCTTCGGTCAACTATCTACTCGATTATTTTTTTAAAATGCAATATTTTGTCTCTTCATAAGGTTTATTGTCATAGAAATATAAATGCTATGGAGAATTTTTCTAGAAGCTTCTGATCGTATTTGTCTCAAGGAACCAAAGCTACAACATTCTATGGAGAAATCTGTAAATCATCAAGTGACGGCATTAAACAGTAGTCAACATGCATTAAGATTTTGTACAAATGAACTGAACAATCAAACAATTTATTATGAATTGTTCACGTAATGACCGAGAGGAACTGAATACTTGACTAGCATTCAATGCAATATTGAATATTGAATATTGAATATTGAATATTGAATTTTGAGCAATATTGCTCAAAACAAATTTTAATTCTATTGAATGAAAAAGACTAAGAAATTGTCAAAAAACCATGATTTATTAATAATTAGAAAGACCGGTTTCGGTTATTACACCATTGTCAATCTCTGATAAACTAAAACTAAATACAAGAGCAGCAGAATTTATACTAGTAGGCGAGTACTGCTATTGGTCGAGGGCATGAACGCCTGCCATTGGCCTAGCTAGACAGTCTCCAATGCTGCCAATGGCAGGCGTTCATGCCCTCGACCAATCACCTACTAGTATAAATTCTGCTGCTCTCGTATTTAGTTTCAGTTTATCAGACATTGAAAATGGTGTAATAACTGAAACCGGTCTTTCTAATTATCAATAAATCAGTGGTTTTTGACAATTTCTTAGTCTTTTCATTCAATGAATAATTACCACAATATCAACTTCTCAACTACACAAAAAGAAAAAAATTCAATTCCAATTCAGAAAAGTTGATAGGTTGCTAATGTTGGAAATAATTTGTATTTCCGTTTGTTTCTAGGATACTAGTCGAGGCCAAGAAGTACTAGACACTGTATACCGACACCTCAATCTTCTAGAGACTTCTACTTTGGCCTACGCTACATAGATACCTCAAACCAAACGGTGAGTCTCTCTAATTCTACAACTATCCACACACTTGACAGAAAATCGGATAAATCCCATTGGAATGTGAAATCAACTGATGTCTAAATCAATTAATGTGAATAATTGAATCAATAGTTGGGATAGTTTTTTTTTGATGGAACTTGGATCTCGACAATTATTATCTTTCTCAATAATTATTGTTCCACGTTAATATCTCAAGTAATTCTTCTGGTTGAAAGTTCTGTCAATTGTCACTAACAATTTGACCGAAATAATTCATATATTTCGATATTACATTGGATAAATACATCACATTATTGTATTGTGAGTGCGTTGTTGTGTTGAATATCCATATTGAATGGAACGACTTTATTATTGTTCAATTATTATGTTCCATGTTAATATTCTAAGTGATTTTTCTCTCTTGGTTGGAAGTTCTGTCAATTGTCACTAACATTTGACCGAAAATAAGTCATATATTTTTATATTACATTTGATAAATCCAATCACTATTTGTGCTGTTGTGAGTGCGATGTTGAGTTAAATATCCATATTGAATAGAAACGACTCCATCTTG
>NW_024093913.1:0-11297 GCF_014356525.2 Nilaparvata lugens | reverse complement strand
AGTCCAGTCAAGGAAAGATTATAGAGGAAACGTTTGGAAGACAAATTCTCGACCCTGCAGTTCTGTTTAGGGTAGTAAGGAGGTACAACATATCAAAGTCCCCACCCTGCTATGGTGGTGAGGGTGTGTTCAAGCTACTGTTTTTTGGTTTCTCGCGACTCAAAAACTATGTATCTTACGGACATAACTGTTCCATACAACATTGATGCTTACAAAATTTTCTAAAATATTCTTTTAATTTTCTTACCGCTTTCCTCCCTCGGATCCAACTCCAACCTATCTAGACACAAGGCTTGATGGATTCAAATCGAAAACTTGGAGCCTTATAATAGTTACTAAACTTCTCTAGTGTCTTATTAGTATTTTATAAAATAATTTGTGATTAATATAATTGAATATATGTAGGATTGTGACAATGTAGAAATTCTTCACATGTTGTAATACTATTGTAAACGATAAATTGCAAATAAATAATTTGAATTTGAATATTCACAACTTTGTTTACATCTTTCGTTTCCGAGATATCCGCTCTTGAAGGTGTAACTTTTTGAAAAACACACTCCAAGTTTTTGCTGTTTTTTCTTCTATAACTTTAAAAAACTATAAAGAATCCTACTTATTATGAGCTTATAGAGCATTGAATTCTGTTCAATTTGATGTATTATTCCACAATTTTAATTCTCACTTTATGAGAATTATTCTGGAGACTGTAGAGTATGGAAGCTATTTACTCGTAGTAATTCCAATGGAATGCAATTCTCTTAAATTTTTGTGATTCTTCTCCTATGATATAATTGCATTGGAAATTCTGTTGCCAGTTATGTTTTCTTGTATTTGAGAATAGAACTGACTTCCTTCTCAACAACATTTTCTGTTATTATTTTCTCACAAGCATTCCGGTCATCTGAATAATTTTTTTATCAAATTCTCAATTTATCTAGCTATGGATGAAGTCATCAATCTATGAGTTCATGTTATCCGCTAGCTTCTCTATTAGTTGTAACAATTAGAACTATTCATACTTTTTTCCATTAATTACACTCCAGATCCACATCCTAGCCACGACATCCAAAACTTTTATTGAAGCGATGAAACTACTATCAGCTTTAAATCAATGAGTTCTCATATTGGTGATCGATAGTGTTGGCATTTAATTATTGCTACAAAATGAATGAAAATGGCAGAAGGCATGGTTTCAAGATGATTCTTATTTGAATATTACTACTATTTGACTGCACGCTACGCATTTTTGTTGAATTCAATAATTATTTGATTATTGTTATTCTGTACTTGTCATTAATTAAAGATTTATTTATTCAATTGTGAATACGTCAGTCACATTTTGTTTAATCCTTTGTGTCACGAATACTTTTATCTGCATTGAAGCATAATCCAGTCACTTAGAGCAAACCATGTTTAATAGAACTAAGTTTTTTCAACAATACTTTTGAATCAAATAAAATGGAACTTCTCAGTTTCGATCAGAAACCGACACAGCTTGACTGGATCGAGTGGCTTCATAATATATTTTTCTATTTGCGTTACTCCATCAACTTTATTCTTACTAGCAGGACCCGTGCTTCGCAAGGATCTATTTTCAAAATTGATAATCTGATAACTTGACGTAATGAAATTTTGAAGAATTGAAAATAGACCTATAACCATCCTTGGTTAATTAAGAATCTAGCCTATATGCAAATTTCAAGTTGATTAGTCCAGTAGTTCAGACGTGATAATGCGTCAAACATAATTTTCCTATCCCGTACGTGTATAAGCCACTCTTTATTTTATTATAGATATGTTAACGACTGCAAGAGATAGGAGTGTTGTACAGAATAGTTGTTAAACTATGATAGCCCCAGAAGTTTCTCGAACACAATAGTAGGACTACATGAACTTTTGAAAGTGATTTAAAAAAATGTTAAAACAACAGAACTGAAAGTTGTCAACCTTATCATTCTACCTCCATTTAGAGAGTTCGATTCTTGTTGGCAGAAACATGTTATTCAACGCAGAAATCATTGTTAATTTACTAAACGATAGGATAAGTTGAATAGTTTCCCTTTCAGGGGGAGTTTTGACAACCCACAAATGTCATTTTTCATTTGAGGAAATATCGAAGGTGCTAGGATATTATTTTATGTTCAGCTTGCCAAAATACCCCTCATTTCAATATTACAATTTTCGACAGACTCTACAGTGAGTCAATAATTCTATCATGGCACGAATAATTTTGAAATTGTAATAAAATAAAAATTGTAGAGAATAATTAATTCATGTGAATGTCACCTTTATTTAAAAACATATTAACTGCGTTTTTGATTGCCGATACAGCATTGATAAACTGTAGACGTTATTTAGCAGTCTCAAAAACTGTTCTAGCTAAAAAATTAATAATCCATACATTGGGCCTATACATTGCATCAGAAAATGAAGTTCAAACTATGGTTTTCCTAAACATTGTTTGTTGACATAATTTCTTTGATGCAGCTGTTTCACATTCGCCATATTATTATACAAGTTTGTGAAAAAATATTGATTATCAAAACAATACTTTTATTAAATTAATATATATCAAACATATTTATCAACTATCAGAACAATATTATTGAGGTTGAGTGGAATCAGGTAGAAAGCAATAACAGAACAGATGTTCTTTTTTGAATTTCTATCATATATTTTGTTATTTCCAATGATTACACATATGTTAGAATATCACATGTCAATAATAAATTATTTCATTTCCTTATGGCACTCACCTTACCATATTCATAACCTTACTTAATAGGATCCTTTTCATCCTTGAAACCCTTAGAGGCAATATATCTCAAAATCCGTTCTTAGTGCGCGTCTAGCATGTTTGAAGAATATTTGTGCAAAGTTTCAAGTCTGTAGGACAATTAGTTTGAGCTGTAGTGTGATTTTACATCAAAATTTTCGAAAAATGCCCTCTCCTGGACCCCCCGTGCTCCTGATCGAAATTTTCTGCATAGATCTAATTTTTTTTCGTAGCTGAACAAAAAGTTCCTCATGACTTTGCTGTGCAATGAGCGGTTAAAAGTACAAATTTTGGGGGGGGCCTAGCTCCTCAGGGGGGCAATTTTCTGAAAATCCTTTCTTAGTGGATGTTTTCAGGCTACCATAAACAATCGTGCAAAATTTCAAGTTTTTAGGCTCAGTAGTTTGGGCTGTGGTGTGATTTCAGTCTGTCGGGGCTTAGCCTTTTATAAGTATAGAAGAAGAAGATTGATTGAATCATACAATCAAAATTCATAAATTAACTTAATTAATACAATGTGCAGTGATAATTAAGTGTAATATTTAACTATAATTTGGTGTTTTAATTTTTCTAAATTTAAAATTTGCATCTCATATTTATTTTTGGACGAAAGTGAGCTTGAACTTCTTACAGAAGAAACATAACCTATTTTTTTGGACATGTAATCAAAATTTGGGAATGGAATAGTTTTGGGCCAAGCCTGTTGTTCCTTCCCAATCATATTTATATGATTTGTTATTGTATCCACGTATAAATAGATAAATAAGTAAATCAATGAAATTATAGGGAGAGAAAAAATAAGGTAACCTTGTGCTATTCCTCTCTCAAATTTAGATAACACATAGTCCGAAATAGGTCTAAGAAGATCAGCAGTGGCAATATAATAATTATAATAAATAAATTACTTAAAATATAATAAAATATAATAAATTGCTGAAAATGTATAAAAGCTTTGAAGTAAATATTTCAATCGTGATCATTGATCAATCTAATTATTGATTCAAACTAATGATCCTCGTTCTATTTGACGCGCAATTTGTATACTGTTGACGGAGAGATGATCGTTGTGTATTATTCTGCATGATACTTGACTTATACGGGCTTTCAGTGCTAAATTTTCCAACCAACCGTCTTTACTTCTGAATGTTTCTGCTCTCAATCCAACCTTTTTTGCTGTTACTGGATGGAGTCCAAAATTTCAAAATTAAACTATTGGTAAATCAGAAGTTCCTGTTTTTTTAGTAGTAAGTTTGAGTATCTTTTCAAGTTATAAAATTTTCAATAAATTATTAATACAGTATTTTTCAGTTATCATGATGATTTAGTGAAGTATTCTTATTCAATTTGATTTTCAACTCTTCTAATTTCTAATTTCATAGTTTATATATATCTGGACTCAAAATTGGACAAAAACATGAAGTGTAACATAACTTATTTCAAATTCAAATTTTTATTCACTCGAAATTCATACAAATATTAACCAAAGTATAACACGACAAGTTACAAGTGAACAACATACTACTCACAAAAAGTACAGTATGTTACTGGACTTTGTCGCGAATAGGAGTCAGATACAAGTTATAAGTAAGATTATTTATTTTATAAATTGATATAGTTTAAGATTTAGTAGGTCTAGGAAAGGAGTTGGGAAGATAGAGATTTAGAATTTAAGTATGATGTAATGAAGATGAAATGAAGATGATTGGTGCAAGCTCGCATACATACAAACAAACATTTTTAGTATCATTACCATTATACAATTACATCCATTTGTAGAGAAAGAGCGATAATACCTATCAATCTACAGAGAAATAATATAATTAAAATAACAATCAATTCCATAGTGTAGTATAATGGAGAATTTTTGGAGAATTTCTATCCGAATTTGGGAAAGGAACAGTTTTGGGCTATAGCCTGTTCTTCCTTTCCCAATCATTCATAATGAGAATGATATTGTATGTATCAATGTATAGATACATAAATAAGCAATGTTACCAGTAAAATGTAGCGTAATAACTCATATTATAATTATATTTCGAACACTTCATACGCTAGATTCAAGTTTATATATTACATCCCTGATCAAGCTGATTTACGACTCACACTGGCGCACAGGATCTCCTTTGCCGGTGTTTTTGCCTCACCTACTGTACTTATGCATGTGATCATAAATAATTGAATCTTCATTTTAAAACTATTGTTTGTAATGTAAAGGATATCATTTCTTTAGTATATCTAATTAATAAATGTATGTATCTTGGTTTTAAGTGCAGTAGCATATACTTATATTTATTTTTGTAAAGCTTTTTTGTATTTTGTTTTTGGCAAATAAAATCATTCATTCATTCATTCATTCAATTATATAATGGATTTGTTTGTTAAGGGTTGTAGGGAGGGTGTAGCGTGGAAAGATGGCTCTATTCTTGGTGGTGGGGTGGTTTCTGACCATTAAAACGTCCATGCTATTGTTTCCAGCTTTCTATTTTCTTGTACTCTTCGCCCAGAGATAGTCGAGGAGCCTTGCGATAAATTCTTTCTCTAAATAGGACTCGGAATTTCCAGTTCTTACGCTGCGCAAAATTAAATTTCGTTTATTGTCTCTGGCCTCATAAATATAACATACTACACCCAGGGGATTAGGCGAGCGACGCGAGCAAAGTTGATTTTCTTCCAACTTGCGTGGAAATTCTTATCAAGAGAGAGAACTGCGAAGTCTAGAACTTCATTCTCTCTATCTGGAGAAATAATTTAACGGAAAACTTTGCTAGAAACGTAATCTAAATGGAATTCACTCCAATCAAGTTTACTTTTGGAGACCAGCTTCTCCCGCGATAATTAACGACTATATCTTGTAACCTATTTCCTTTTGTCATCAAAACTTGGATGAATAACACAAATTTTGGTTCACTTCAATTAGCATTAGACTAAGTATTCAGGAATTGAGAATCATGCATTAGGAAGCTTCTAAGATTGTAATTTTTCATCTTTATATTGCTTACTTTCCGAAATTTGCTTCATCCAATTAAACTGATTTTTATCAGTTTAAATGACAACTGACATGTCAGACATTTAACTGACATTTATCAGACTGCCTCCATTTTCTTATTCATTCTTGCATTTTCATTGTTTTTAACTTACATTTCATAAGTGTCAAATTATTTATTACAAGAGCATTGTTTGTTGGTCTAACATTTCAGTTACCATACAATAACTTGTATTAAATAATAGCTATACATTGGTTATTTCATGCTTATAGCTATTATATCAATTTATTTTCAGTTAGGGAAATTTCAACTCATTACAGAAACTACATTAGGTTTTCTCAACTTTTTAAGAATAGAATAGCCTTCATTTATCCTGGAGAGCGAAGTTAGGGCGCAGTCGGCCCTCTCTTACTATCAACTCTCTATTACAACATATTACAACAATACAAAAAAATAATACGAATAATAGGATTAGAAATATACAATAACTAATTATTTAAAATAATAAAAAATGTCTTGAAAAAATTTCCTTGAAAATAATACATGACAATGCTGAAAAGTGGGTAATTATGGGTAAAATTGCCTGAAATCCATCAAATGTTTTTCTGTGTAATTTTATTATTGATAAAAACCTTAATCCTAAAATCCTAGTCCTCGTTGTCCTCCATTTTAATATATAATGTAATAATTTGCGCGTTGTGCTTGGTTGCACCTCTGCTCACTATAGCAGCCACAGCAGTCACTGTTACCAACTTCATTTTGATTTTGCTGCACTGTTGCTCCATATAACCTACTAAGTTAGTATTTTGCGTTGCCATGTTGCAAATCTGGAGTGCAGAAAAATTTTTCCCGCACTAGAGCGGAAAAGTGATTCTTTGCGTTCTGTAATCAGTGCAGCAATGGCCACTTTTCAACGTAACTGTAGGAAAAATAGTATTTTGTGATACTTCATCACTGTAGTAGAAGAAAAATATAATCTTAGTATTGAGAAAATAGAAAGATACAAGGTACTTCTAGAGAGAGTTCTTTCTATTTCGACTAAATCCAGGTTTTGTCTATAAAGCTTGATAGTAGAGAGCAAGTGGCATAAAATAGAATTAAACATTATGATAAAAATGTAATGTTATAACTTGGTTCTCACTGTACTGAATAAAAAATAGCTCCACGGTCGATTCAAATTCGACTTGTTTGCTAGAAAAATAATGATATGGTATTTTCAGTGGCTGTCACTCATTCTCCCAAAATGTGCTTCAAATTGCCGATTTTTCTTTTGAGGGTAGAATTGTGTTTGTTGAAGGGCGTGTTGGGGAAAACGTTTTCGCCGTTATGGCTGGGCTATAACGTTTCACGCTCGCTTTTGAAGAGCTAGGGGAGTTGGAGAACGAGTCTTGTTTTTAGAAGGCAACGGCTTTTAATAAGCTCTGTCAAAACGTTCATGCACGTCATGATTTTCGATTTTTCATTTTTCTCTTCTCGGCTTCTGAAACTTCTCTATTCATATTGAAACCGAAACGAGACCTCAACATTTTGAATGTACGTATCACCAATCATTGGTGATAACTGTACTTTCTATCCATTCCAAATAATAAAATTTGAATTATAATTTTTTGATCATTGTAATTGCTGTACTTTATATTCATTGAAAATTGGTGATAACTGTACTTTCTATCCATTCCAAATAATCAAATTTGAATTATAATTTTTTGATCATTGTAATTGCTGTACTTTATATTCATTGAAAATTGGTGATAACTGTAGGCTACTTTCTATCCATTCCAAATAATCAAATTTGAATTATTTATTAATCATAGATCATTGTAATTGCTGTACTTTATATTCATTGAAAATGCTCGAATTTTGAATGTTGATTCCTTCTTTTGGAACAAAATGACATCTCAACTTATGTAGACTCACAACAAATGTTTCGAATCTTAACTCTGACGCTGACTCACGTGACTGAAGGGATGCAATTATTATTCTCATAAAGTTTCTATAGTTTCTTTTTTCAGAATAAAGTAGTCGCTATTTACTCCAAGTTTCATGAAAAACATATATTTTCGTTTATTTTATGTAATCTCTGTTCAGCAGATGTCAATGAACACGGTATTTAGATGATATTATACCTTCTTATATATACCGTGTCAATGAATACATTTGGATAACTTAGTATCATATTTTAATAAAGTACAAAATAAAAATATAAATCTGAGTACCCTTTTTAAAATTATTTAGTCACGACATATTCCGACTATGAAATTCCATTATCGAGTGATTATAAAATAATGAAAAACAATCACTAAATTTTAAAAATAAATTTTTATTTATTTTTCAATCACTTGATAATGGCATTATATATAGCCGATCATCGTGACTAAATATTTTTAAAAGGTTACTTAGATTTATATTTGTATTTATTCAAAAGTAGTCCTAAAGAAAAAATACAATATAGTATATATTAATAAAATATATATAGTATATATAATATAGTATATTATATATATATATAATATAGAATATATACATTAATAAAAATAATATAAAAACTTGTAGTACTATTTTATTAAAACATTTTAACGACGAGTTTCGACCATTTGCCATTTTTGCCAAGTTATGAACATTTACATTGAAAATGGCAATTATCGAAACCGAACTAGTCGTTAAAATGTTTTAATAAAAGAGTACTACAAGTATTTATATTGTTTTTATCAATTTGAATAGAGTAGCCCATATAGGTGGAGTGATTTCAATATAATATATTCATAGATATATAGTATCTTATAACTTAGTGCAACGCACCCCCTCATAAAAAAAACAAATTTCAGCATCTGTTTTTGAACCTCATCTTCATGAGGTTGCTGTCTTAGTCATAACACTAACCTGCAATTATAGGACTTTTCCACTTTCCAATAGGAAACGAACATCAACAATAAATTCAAGAATTCTCCTAGCTCTTATCCCCAGCCTTGTTTTGAAAAAAAAATCTGAAAGGCTTGAGATCCCATCCAATTCAATAGAACTCCTAGGTTATGAATGGTGTTTCTTTCGAGAGAGAGAAAAATACTGTACTTTGTTGGTGAACTTTAATAAGTTGAAAGGGCGAGCGATGCCCAGAAGGGTTGTCGTGTAAACAAACCAACTTTTCCACTTTTTGATTGTGGCAGCAGATTTTTTATATTGTTGAGAAAGTTTGAGATCGATGAAGAGTTGTTTGAGTTGTGATGTTGTTGAAAGCTGAATGATATTACAAGCGTATGCCAGAAACAAATCCATATTTCAGGCTGCGGCAGCGACGCCTCACAAGTCGGTTCTTCCGCTCCTCAATGATAAAGTTTGGCATCAACTCTAGTTCAAGTGTTTGTTCCTCTGGGAAATTGAGCTGCTCCAGCCTCACTGTTTCACATCATGGATCATGAATAATTGTCGAATCTAAAATGCAATTTGCTGCTGCATAAACTTGCTTCAAGTCGTTTATCGATCACAATAACTTTGAAAACTTTGAATTTGGAGTTAAGAGTTTGCATATTATTTTTCTAGATCATGGTAAATTTTAAATATATGTTCTAGATAATGATGATAGTTGAAGCTAAAAAAGGTGTTTTCAAAATACAAGGAACATTGTTCACAGGTGTACCTAGAAATCTATTTGGTAGAGAGTTAGTGAGAAGGATATTTTTGAATATTCTTTCCGAAGAATGGACATTGATATGTCCAAAGCTCCGCCAATTTAGTCTATGCAGATGCATAACAATATTATCTATGGTTATCACAAATTGCTTTTTTCATATCATATTTTTTTTAGTTTATTATGTAAATCATCTATAATTTTGCTGTATTGTAAGCTATTGTATATGAGTGTATAAGCCAGTATATACTGTTGTAATCTACATGAATATAGTACACAATCAATCAATCTATATGAGATAGAGCGCTCTACCTCGTTCGTTTCAAATTGTGGAGCGCAAAATTCCCTCCAGACGGGTTTTGAATTATATACGTGGTAACAATAGGAATATATTGTTAATCAAAAACTAAAATTCATCAAAATTGATTTTTCTGAAAATTTTATTAATTTTTGAAAAAATCAGTACTCATTGAAGATAGAGATTTCCGAATGATCTCATTTCATTCAGAATTTCATAATCTAGAAAGGGGATAGCGAAATTTTCTGTTCGATTACTTGATTTGGTGGAAATAGCTGAAAATTGGGAAAAGTACCAAAAATATTATTTTTTTGGCCACTCTGTATCTAGCACAAGGAAATTTTGCATGAAAAAATTTGTTGTGGACTTCTCTTATGCAACCAAACAATATACTAGAAAATCAGAACTACAATACGAATTTCAAGCACACCCCCTTTTTCATGTCTATATTGACTGGACTATAATTGAGAAGTACAGAAATACTGTTGATCATTAATTTTTCACCAGATTCCAATGCATTCCATGCACCAATTTACTTGCAGAAACGGCTCTCTCTTATTGAATGCAATTCAGCGCACGAGCTCATAATTTATTCACAACTGAATCAATGATGCTTTTACATTTACTGGAGTATAACCTCAATTATCTTATGATTGTTAACCGTTGCATCGCATTCGAACGCGGTGTCGAAATGGAATTGATAAGTGCAAGGCGATAGCAAGTTATACTAGGAATAAATGAACCTCTATTATTATCAATTATTTTACTCTGCGCTGCAATTATTGGATCAACACCTTTTGCAATTGATTTTTTCAGTTTGATGCAATTTATAAGCATTTTTCGTGTAATTGTCGACCGTTACCAATCTTTATAGTTTGCCAATCTATGATACTATCCTATTTGACTTCTACTACTAACTTCTACTGTTCTACTTGACTTTTTATTCAATTAAAACTGTCCTACTTTACTTTCTTATTGATGATCTTTGCTCAATTCGAGGTAGAACTCAAATTGGCCGTGAAACGTGAAACATCCTTTTGAGAGGATATTTGAGGGTAGGTGTTGTATATCCTGCTCTATAATTTGTGAACATATTTCACCAAAATACAAGATAGGCTACAGACAAATGTAAATTATAATGAATCTTTGGCACAGCCAGCAAAGTCAGACTTGTGCGCTAGCTGTGAGTTTGTAAAAAGAACAGTACAAAGTAAAAGAATACTGAAGCATGAAAAAACAACAAGAATACAAGATAAATGATGTGATGAATACCATCTACTTGCTGATTATTTATTGATGTAAATTTATCATTTTCAAATAATTGATGGCGATGAACTAAAAGTGCTAATTATAATCCAGTCATCTTCTCTAGCTAGATGTTCCTGTAACTAATTTCATTCTTCTACACCAAAATAATTGAGCGTATAATTGAATAATTGAATACGTATGAAATTCTAAGACTCATTGCTACTTGATACTTTGAAATTGGAATGCTATGAAGCACTGCTACTTCATGCTTTAAAAACTTATGAAGTTAAAACTTTTTGACGTTCTGCGACTTCATGCTTCTATGATGTACTGCTACTTCATGCTTTAAAATAATCAAGTATCGTA
>NW_024093912.1:0-11982 GCF_014356525.2 Nilaparvata lugens | reverse complement strand
GCTTTAAGTAATGCTATTTAAATCAAATCAAATTCGGTACTCCATTTACAAAAAACTGAACAATTTTATTTGAGTATAAGAAGGTATAATTGGTTTCTTTGAGAAATCTGCTTTTCCCAACCCTTTCCTTTCCTTCTCATTCTTTCCTTTTTCTTCTCTCCCTTCTCACTCTTTTCCTCTTCATCTTTATTCTCCTTCACCTCTTATACACCTCTTATATACCTCTTATTCCTAGTACTATCTCTCCTTCTCCTCCTCCACATCATGTAGATGATAATATCATAGATAGTATCTATAAATTCTTTGATTACAGTGTTGATTTTATTTATATTATTAATTATAAACTTAGTCTAATTTGATATTTTTGAAAATTTTCAGAAGTAAAAAGGAAAGAAGCAATAGTGGCAGCTAATGACCTAACACATGCCTTGGTGGATCATCTCAACGTTGGGTTAGTATAGCCTACATTATTATGTCTTTTAAGGGCCGGTTTCCGAGCTCGGGATTTAGCTAAGTTCTAGCTGACTTTAAACAGCTGGAGTCAGAAAATTGGCTTCCCGTAACGGGGCACAGTCGCAGTTTTTATGATAATCTTTGTCTTCTCATTTCTATGATTGGAACGTTTCTACTTTCCTTGCCCTATTACCATAGGTAAGGAAAGTAGGCTATTGCTTTCCGAAAAAAATTAAGGTACCCCAATTACTAAGTTTCTATACGTTTCTATGAGTGTATGTGCGTCTGTGTACACGATATCTCATCTCCCAATTAACGGAATGACTTGAAATTTGGAACTTAAGGTCCTACCCCTAAAGGATCCGACACGAACAATTTCGACAAATCCAATTCAAGATGGCGGCTAAAATGTCGAAAATGTTGTCAAAAACAGGGTTTTTCGCGATTTTCTCAAAAACGGCTCCAACGATTTTGATCAAGTTTATACTTAAAATAGTCATTGATAAGCTCTATCAACTGCCACAAGTCCCATATCTGTAAAAATTTCGGGAGCTACGCCCCATCAATGCAAAGTGTGATTTTAGATTGCCAATTATCAGGCTTCACAATCAATTTAAACAAAAAACTTCAAGTGGAAAAGATTGAGCATAAAACTCTCTACAATTAATGTCCAGTGACATTTTCACCTAAAATTGGAAATAAGCCCGATATTCGAGAAAATGTGTTTATTTAATAATGCAAACGGTTGGCAACTGTTGATTCTATTAGATCATTTACTATGAAGAGATAGCAGACCTCATGTGTGTCTCCAGCGTTATTGCCCTGTCACCAGCTGGCAGATCTTTGAATAGTAGACCTGAGATGCGCGTGTACACTAGCGTCAGGTGATAAATTTTCACAACGGCAAGGAAAGTTGTGTGAGTGCGCCACACCAGATTTTTATGATAATCTTTGTCTTCTCATTTCTATAAATTGGAAACGTTTTCATTGACAAAATGAAAGATTTAACCTCACAGTTGTGTTGTGAGTGATGTTGTGGTATTTTTCCATAATAGAAACCCAAATTTGAATTGTCAACCACTTTTTATAAGTAATTTTTTGTCATAGAACACTTTTTATAAAAAGTTCATTTTAAATTCAAAAGTTGACAATTTAAATTTGTGTTTTCAAAATAAAAGATTCCTTAATAATTCAAAATAGCTGTAACTTTACACTATTTTATCTTTATTTTATTCTGTGATCAATTTTCTATTTTTTCGAAATTTAATTTGAATGTGGACTGCGCGACTACGCCCCGTTTCGGAAAGCCAATTTTCTGACTCCAGCTGTTCAAAGTCTAGAACTTAGCCAAATCCCGAGCTCGGAAACCGGCCCTTCATGTATCTTCCCATAAGCAACAGATGCTCTGTTGTATCGTCTCAAAAGCAACGTGTTGCATCCGAAAAGATACTCGGAAACCGGTCCTTAATGACAATCTGTTAAAAAATGTACGGTATTGTGAGTCTCACGTGAATTTATTTCTAATCGAGGAATTATTACAATTATTAGGAATTATAATTATTAATTATGTTTTGTCGCACGCAGCTGGTAGCCCTACTCAATCAGTATACCCAAGGCAATGCTTATTTTAAAGAAAAGAGATTTCTGACGGCTCCTGCTATTTATATATTAGATTTAGCAATCTTCGTTTTAAAAATAGACGAATGTATGAGGAGAACAGGTGAGTCATCCCATAATAGACGATTAGAGGTTTTGTTTACCCACATCACAGACTAAGCTGCTGGAGAGTGGCCGTTTTATATGGGAATGAAAATATTTCATTCAATCCCATCTCACATAAGAGAAATGATGGCTTGAAGGAGTTCAAAAAAACACTCAGGAATTCCTTATTGTATTGTGTCCGTACAGGTTAGCAGACTTCCTTGTTGAATAGTGTTTGATTGATGTATGTTTGTGGGATCTGTGGTGTTGAAATAGGAGGGATGGTAGATATTAGATTAAACTTTGACGTGTCATATACTGCGGGATCGTTGCTCCCTTAATGCAGTTCATAAAATTTGGAATTCAGAAGAATTTTGTCGTTTTATATGTCAAAATTGTCCACTTGAAGTGCTCAAATTTTTTCTGCCACTTATTTCTATTGCTACCATTGACAACTAGTTCCTTTTGGATGTTCTTCCTTCTCATATCACCCAACGTTTTTTATCTATTCACTTGGTCTATAGCTATCTATCTGAATCGATTAGAATGTTTATATATGATTTAGAACAATATACCATGTTGCTACAATATTTGTTAAATACTATGTACTTTCTACACTACGCATCTAGTTACTTTTTTGAACTTCCTGAAGTAAACAGTTTCTAAAAAAAGAGAAATAAACAAAAATAAGTTTTTCTTGCTGGATTATTCCTCTTGTGAGATCAGCTGAGGAATAACCCACACATGCACTCGCTCACTCACTTCCATTACGGTATCGACAGACGACAAAATTTCCAGCTGTTTTTCCAATGACGTATTTATCCTTTTTATGTCCTTCAGCGAGTTATCTCATGGTTGAGGCCTAGTGCAATCGAATTTTCATATCATAAACCTACTTTGTTCCAAATTTTGTAAGAATCGTTAGAGCCGTTTTCGAGATCCGGTCACATACAGATATATACTAGCCGTCAGGCTCAGCATATCCGTCTAGCCAGGGGGCTCCGCCCCTGGACCCCCGACTGGATCGTCCAAAAATGAGATCAGCGGGCTCGCTTCGCTCGCGAAAATCGCTAGTAAAAGCACCTGTTACTATATCGGCGTATCTTTGGCGATCAAAATTCTTCCACCTCAGCAAACCCTATTTTTAAATATATATCAACTATTGAAAAAGGTGAGAAAACGCAGAAAAACTGAGAAAAACGCTGATTCTGGGCGTATCTTTGATTACATTAATATTAAAGTCACCTCATCAAAAAATTTTTAGATCCTAGCTAAACCTCTGTACCAAATTTGAACATTTTTGTCTATTACTTGATTAAAAGAACTGAGAAAACGCAAAAAACCGCTAATTTCAGCGTATCTTTGACGTTATTGCAAATTCCTTCTAACACATCATTATTACACCTAGCTTAGCTTCTGTACTAAATTTGAACATTTTCTGTTCATTTGTTCTCGATAAAGCTGAGAAACCGCTGGGAAAAACGTCAATTTTGGGCCTATCTTTGACGTTATTGCAAAATCCTTCTAACACAACATTATTACACCAAGCTGAGCTTCTGTACTAAATTTGAACAATTTCTGTTCATTTGTTCTCGATAAGCTGAGGGAGAAAACGCTAAAAAATGCTGGGAAAACGCAGATTTTGGACGTATCTTTGGAAAATTTTCCAAATCCGTTCTTGGTGCGCCTCTAAAGGGCCAATTGAACATACCTACCAAATTTGAACGTTTTTTGGTCGGGTAGATTTTCAGTTCTGCGAGTGAGTGAGTGAGTCAGTCAGTCAGTCAGTCAGTGAATGCCATATCGCTTTTATATATATAGTGAGGTCCTCGTGAGATCAGCAGGCTCGCTTCGCTCGCCATATCAGGCGATATAATATTCCCAGGATTGAAGTAGCAGTGCCCAATCAAATTTTCCGCGATAAATGCATTTCGATCTTCAACTTGGTGCCAACCTATCAAAGTCAACTCAACTTGATGCCAACCTGACAAAATTATTAATTTAGTTACCAGTTAACAACTGTTTCGAAGAGGTACTCTCTCTAGATTATAGTCTATATTAACATATGGTATGGACATTTTTCAATATTATAATTAAGAGAATAGGAAGAATATACATGCTAAAAAACGAACTTTAAACCCTCAAAAACACCCTTATAGTTTAAATATTGCAAAGGATTCTTAGTGCGCCTCTAAAGGGCCAACTGAACATACCTACCAAATTTGAACGTTTTTTGGTCGGGTAGATTTTCAGTTCTGCGAGTGAGTGAGTGAGTCAGTCAGTCATTCAGTCAGTGAGTGAGTGCCATTTCGATTTTATATACTGTATATAGATAGATAAAAATATAAACAGAAATTGCTCGTTTAATAGTATAGGATTATAGATTAATTTTTTTAATTTGTTTTTCAGAGTAGCCAGGCCTACCTGAACCAAAAGCGGCTAGACGCAGAGGCAAAGCAGCTCCACCAGAATACAGCCGCGTTCGCTAAGCAGACCCAGCAGTGGCTGACTCTGGTTGAAGGTCTCAGCTCGGCTCTCAAAGAAGTCGGGGATGTCGAGAACTGGGCTAAGAGCATAGAGGATGACATGAGAGTGGTCACTAGTGCTCTAGAGTATGCCTACAAAGTTACTCAGGAATCATAGACTCATCAAAAACAGTCACAAATCAATTAAATCGAACTATCATAAACTAGTGTTTCAGGCTCAACTCACACTTACGCGACTCAGGTCGAGAAGAGACTCGACTCTAGTCGAGAGTATGTGTTTTCAAAAGGTTTGATTGATTGATTGAGTACTTAATTTATGTAGATTACAATATATACTGGCTTATACACTTATATACAATAGCTTACAATACAGTAACATTATAGATGAATTTACATAATATAGACTAAGAAAATAATTATTGAAACTGTATTATGATATGAAAAAGCAATTTGTAATATAATAAGTATAGATAAATTTATATTGTTATGCATCTGCATAATTGGCGGAGCTTTGGACATATCAATGTCCATTCTTCGGAAGAATATTAAAAATATAAGGTGACGTTATAATGGCAGTGAAGAAAAATAGGAGAAAAACGTTGCCAAAGTCCCTCCATTTGCCACTGAGTGTACACAGCTGTTTCTCAATTCATCCCATTAAATATGATCTAATAATAATTATCATTTCCTTGATAAAGTAATCTTTGTCAAATTAATCAAGAATATATATTTTTCATAATTTGATTCAAAAATTTGCTTCCATAACTGAGATCAGATTACTCTGTTGCATATCCATACTTTTTCACTGTTAAAATTAAACTTGAATTTAAAAAAAAAACACTTGGAGTGAAAGGCACTTACTTTTGTAGTGACGATCGTTTCTACCTGTTGGTCATCATCAGACTGTGGGAATTTACTCAGATGCCAAGGTTATGTGTGGTTAGGGAGGAAGGTGGAGGTTGGTGGATACTTAGTGGGGCGGTAATTTTGAACTGTGGACTATTTTGTCAAAGAGATCAGATTTTTATTTTTATACAAACCTGAAATGGTGGCTAATTTAAAAAGCTGTGATACACCAATCTGATTTCAAAACAACAGAAATTGAGTTATTTTGTAGGTATTTCTTTCCAATTTCTTTTAAAAATAATAGAAATCCTATTTAAAATAAAGTAACTTCAATGGAAATAATTCTGAAATAACCTTTCATACTATTTATAACGGTATGAGTAGGTCTAACTTATACGTGTAGGCTAACTGAAGCATGGAAGAAGTCTAGAATGGTTATAGTGAGGTCCACGTTATAATACAGTATTTGATCAACTTTGGTTTTGCTATCTTGTCTATCATTCGATAAAGGGAGGTACTATCCTTTTCTAGGTCCACAACGATGCAATTGTTTTTGACAGTGTAGAAATTCAATTAATAATGCAGAGAATCGGCATCGCTATTTTCTATCTTTATCCACTGCCATTATAACAGGGACCTCACTATGTATCAACTTTTAAAATGTCATTTCAGGTATTTTAATTCGTGTTTTCATACGGTGATGCATAAAAAATATTCATTGTTTCAAAAATTCATTTTTTCTACAACTGCGCGTAAAGAAAGAATTTACACACTCAATTCTCCTCGTAAAACAGCTTATTTTGAGGAGAATCTACTTTTCGCTCGCTACCATCCGCGCATGCGCAGTAGATTTACTTTACGCTCCCAATCATTCGTGCATGCGCAGAAGAGTTCTTACGCTTCCTAATCAGCTGATTGTAAGCAGCTCGCCAAAAAGTCAGATCTTAACCTAAAAAGTCGGTAATTGTAACTTCGCCGATATAAGTAATTACAGGTTGGGCAGTTGTAGAAAAAATTTGTATGTAATTCGCGCGTAATGCCTCTTTATCGCTCTTGCAAAATTATCACGCTCCGCTTCGCGTCGCGTGATAACTGTTTTGCGCGAGCGATAAAGTCGCGCATTACGCTCTTAATACATAAATAGCTATTAAATCAATTATACGACTTGTGTACTAAAGTATTTTGATATAATGAAGTAAAAAAATTGCGGCTGAGAATTGTTTGTTTACTTTGTACAGTCACTGTCAAAAGTAAAAAATAAACTTTCTGGCAACAGACAACATTGCAGAGCTAGAGAGAGATAGCGCTATCTGTTTTGTTGTATGATAAAAAAGGACAGCAACAGTATTGTCAATCCTACACTGCCATTATAACGTGGACCTCACTATATAATCGACTGGTCTGAGTGTCACCATTTGGAAACACAATCATGCTCTCCACTAGAGTCGAGTCTCTTCTCCACCTGAGTCGCCCAAGTGCGAGTTGAGCCCTAGAATAAACCTACACTGTCACTCATAAATTATGAACACTTGATTGAACGAGCGTTAGCGAGTTCTCACTTTTGACTCACTGAAAGCCAAAGTCGTTGTCCGTATACTTGTACGTTCTACAATAACTTAAGAAATAATTGATCAATCAGCTTAAAATTTTGGAGACGTTGGACAACAACATTGACTCACTCCTTCGTCCTTTTTCGGGATATAAAAATAACATTGAAAGTGCATAATAAAACAATTGTTATGATTTATCATCTAATCAACTGAAGAATTCATTGCATGCAATTACTACAGTATTTTCCAATGTATTCTAGGGCTTTCTCATTCATTCATTAATTACATCTACTGAGACTATTTGGGAGCTATCACACGTGGTAACATGTGATTTCAGGTAGTTAATCTATATATATAAAAGCGAAATGGCACTCACTGACTGACTCACTCACTCACTCACTCACTCACTCACTCACTCACTCGCAGAACTAAAAATCCACCAGACCAAAAACGTTCAAATTTGGTAGGTATGTTCAGTTGGCTCTTTAGAGGCGCACTAAGAAATCTTTTGGCAATATTTTAACTCTAAGGGTGGTTTTTAAGGGTTTAAAAGTTCGTCTTTTAGCATGTATATTCTTCTAATTCTCTTAATTATAATTGAAAAATGTCCATACCATATGTTGATATAAAACTATAATCTAGAGAGAGTACCTCTTCGATAACTAAATTAATAATTTTGTCAGGTTGGCAGTAAGTTGAGTTGACTTTGTTAGGTTGGCACCAAGTTGAAGATTGAAATGCATTTTTCGCGGAAAAATTGTTTGTGCACTGCTACTTCAATCAGAGCTATTCCTGGGAATATTATATATTACTAGCCGTCAGACTCGCTTCGCTCGCCATATCCGTTTAGCCAGACGTTTAGTCTGGACCCCCGACTGGATTGTCCTAACATATGATAAAAATGCTAGAATGAAAAATGCAGGCGAGCGAAGCGAGCCTGCTGATCTTATCCTTCGACGATACAGTCGGGGTCCAGGGGGCGGAGCCCCTGGCTAGACGGATAGGGCGAGCGAAGCGAGCCTGACGGCTAGTTTACAACATAATTTACAACTTTTAAGCTGCGTTTACACTGTGTAACTTTGTTATAAGTAACAGGTTACGGTATATATAACACGAAATTATGTTTTAAAACACGAAGTTACATGTAACAAGTTGAATGAATTCATAACATTTTTGTTAAAGTTGTTATATAATCAATGTTTTATAACAAAGTTACACAGTGTAAACGCAGCTTTACATCAACAAAACTAGTAGTTCTGTGAACAGTAGACCTCGCGCTCAGTAAGTTACATTGAACTGTTGTTATGTTTTCTCAAAAATTAATAAATAATTTATCAATTTAAAATGTCTAGAAATAATCCTAAATAAACATGGAGCTTTCTGTCCTATTGTACCGTGACGTGTCGTCCCGGAATGTGAGTGTGAGCGCTGTTATCAGGTCTGGCTGCAACTGTCTACAACGTTGATGGAAAGATACAATTATTTTCAAGATGTTCGATGTTTTTGAACGGGTAGTATTATAGTCCACTAAACAGCTGATTCATGATGAATAATATTCTATAGTCTGATTTTTACTCCAATATTGGCGTATGAAGGAGGCTCCTTTTTCCTTTTATATTATCATTGAAATGCAAAATTTCCAAAACACTGTATATACGTCGACACGCAATTAAAAAAGGGACATACCTGTCAAATTTTATGAAAATCTATTACCGCATTTCGCCGTAAATGCGCAACATATAAACATTTAAACATTAAGAGAAATGCAAAACCGTCGACTTGAATCTTAGACCTCACTTCGCTCGGTCAATAATACAGGTTGATATATTATCAATGTGCGGTTTTTGACATTAATTATTTTTTTCATTCATTTATAGCTTGGAACTCTATCGAAATCATGTATCACATGACCATCTTCTCATTAAAAAAAATAATTGGATTCATTAGAGGGTCAAAGATGTTGAAGCGACAAAGTAATATTTTAAGAGTAATTTTCCATTTCAAATAGGATCCGCAATAAAACAACCTACTGTCAAATTGTTCTTGTAAAGCTGCGTTTACACCAGAGCTATTAACAAAATGTTTATTTTCCGTCCTTATAGATTCTATACTTACGCACATCATGTTTATGATAAGTTATGTTCAATCTAACAGAATCTATTAGGACGGAGAAATAAACATTTTATTTGACCGAACGAAGTGAGGTCTAAGATTCAAGTCGACGGTGTGGCATTTCTCTTAATGTATAATTTTAAAATTTTATATGTTGCGCATTTACGGCGGTAATAGATTTTCATGAAATTTGACATGTACGTTCCTTTTTTAATTGCGCGTCGACGTATATACAAGGTTTTTGGAAATTTTGCATTTCAAGGATTATATAAAAGGAAAAAGGAGCCTCCTTCATACGCCAATATTAGAGTAAAAAACAGACTATAGAATTATTCATCATAAATCAGCTGACAAGTGATTACACAGATTTGTGGATAAGCCAGTCTATTGCTGTATTTCCATAAGGTATATAGTTTCAATCAGGTACTTGTGGATGAGAATACTGCGTGAGGTCTACTGTTCACAGAACTACTAGTTAACAAAATGTTTATTTTCCGTCCTTATAGATTCTACACATATGTTCATCATGTGTATGATAAGTTATGTTCAATCTAATAGAATCTATAAGGACGGAGAAATAAACATTTTATTAATAACTTCAGTGTGTACACAGCTTAAGAGTGATTCAGCTGTTTTCATAATTTTTATCAACTCTGTTATTAAAAGTTGGGGGTTTCAAAGATTACAATACAATAGTTCTTGAGCGAGTTCTCCAACCCAGGGGATCACTAGTTAACTCTTAAGCCGCGTTTACACCAAAGTTGTTAACAAAATGTTAACTTAATCCTTATAGATTCTATTAGATTGATCAAAACTTGACAAACACATATGTTCATCATGTGTAGCCTATGATAAGTTATGTTCAATCTAATAGAATCTATGAGGATAAATATTGTTAATAACTTTGGTGTAAACGCGGCTTTGATTTTTGTGGTTTTGAGTAAAAATTTACTAAATTTCAGAAAAGTGAAATTTGAAATTCAATTAAATTTTAATGCTTTCTTGTAGAAATAATAAATTAATTAGGAAACGTTCAATGTGAACATTGGAATCATGTCTTATTTGGTTTTGAAACGTTCTATAGTAGTTCCAGTTCTCATAACAAACTTATAGAAATAGAAAAAAATAAACTTAACATAATATAAATCTACTAACCTTTTACGAACTAGATAGACTATCAATAGTTCAGGAAATATGTTTTGAATTTTCATCTGTATAATAGTTTAAAAAATATGTTTTGAAATTTTCAAGTTGATAATGAAGGCAATCGAGAGTAATCGTCGAACAAACAAACGAACAACGACTCTAGGCTCGTGCCATGAGTAAGAACTCACTACGCTCGTTCAATAAACAAGGAAAACTGTGTTTTCAAACAAAAAAAATGGAAATTTAAAACTAATTTCAGACCTCATTTACATACACTGCTAATGAAAAACATTATCAAATTCTTGTAAACCTTTTCCTTTTTTTTGAATGTTAAAATTTCTATGAGATTCACATGTATTATAAAAATGGAGCGTGTGAACAATAAATTGAAACCTGATATTCACAGCTATGTTTAGTTCCATGTGATAAGTTAGTAAATCTGCGTTTAGGCCTACACCAAATTCAATAACAAAATGTTGATGACTTAATCCTTATAGATTCTATTGGAATGAACATAACTCATCATACACATGATGAACATATGTGTTTGTCAAGTTCCGTTCAATCTAATAGAATCTATAAGGATTAAGTTATTAACATTTTGTTATTAACTTTGGTGTATACGCAGCTTTAAGCTGGGTTTACACCAAAGTTATTAACAAAATGTTGATAACTCAATCCTTAAATATTCTATTGGATTGAACATAACTTATCTTACACATGATGAACATGTGTTTGTCAAGCTCCGTCCAATCTCATAGAATCTAAGTTAATTAAATTATTACCATTTTGTTATTAACTTTGGTGTAAACGCAGCTCAAGTGTTCTATAAATTATAAAGAATTCATTGTTATCATTTGGTTACTCTTAAATCAAAATTATTATTGTTGTGAACCTATTGCAAGATGTATTTATTGTATTGTAATATGTGATTCATTTTTCACTTTGTGAATTTCTCACTAATTGTAATTATTTTTTCTAATATAACTTCTTTAAATTTTTATGTGTGTATTACTACATCTTCTCACTCTCTCTCTATTCTCTCTCTCTCTTAACTCTTAATAACCCCTTTTTACTTTCCTTGCCCTATTACCACATGTAAGGAAAGTATTGCTTTCTGAAAAAAATTAATGTACCTCAATTTCCAAATTTCTATATGTTTCAAGGTCCCCTGAGTCCAAAAAAGTGGTTTTTGGATATTGGTCTGTGTGTGTGTGTGTGTGTGTGTGTCGGAATGACTTGAAATTTGGAACTTAATGTCCTTACACTATAAATATCCGACACGAACAATTTCAATCAAATTCAATCCAAGATGGCGGCTAAAATGGCGAAAGTGATGTGAAAAACGGAGTTTTTTGCGATTTTCTCGAAAACGGCTCCAACGATTTTGATCAAATTAATACCTGAAATAGTCATTGATAAGCTCTATCAACTGCCACAAGTCCCATATCTGTAAAAATTTCAGGAGCTTCGCCCCATCTATGCAAAGTTCGATTTTAGATTCCCAATTATCAGTATTCAGATACATTTAAACACAAAATTCCAAGTGGAAAGGATTGAGCATGAAAATCTCTGCAATTAATGTTTCGTAACATTTTCACCTAAAAATGGAAATAAGCTCGAAATTCGAGAAAATGTGGTTATTCAATTGCAAATGTTGGCACTTGTTGATTCTATTACATCATTCA
>NW_024093911.1:0-10990 GCF_014356525.2 Nilaparvata lugens | reverse complement strand
AAGAGATAGTCAGCGGAAGGACCTACAAAGAAGGTCAGGAGTGGAACTCACGAGGACTAATCAGTCTGAAGAGACTGCCAAGCATATCACACTGAATTGCGACAAGGGTTGCAACCAGTTAATGATTAGTATACGGAAAAACTCCTGTTCTTGTAAAGGACATAGGTATTGGTTTTGCATAACTAACATACTACTTGGGAACACTATAAGCTTCGGTTGACTTGACGTGTGGGGTTCTCTGAACCTTTGGATCCTTGAATCCATCCGTTCAAAAACAAAAACAATCTACTCTTCTATAAAATAACTTTTTTATGTGTGCACCGAATTTGATGATTTTTCTTCAGTTGTGTTCTTTTGTTAGGACAAGTTTATGGACTATCTATTTATGATCCGACTCCAGGACTCTTACCTACGCCCTTCAAAGTTTACATGTAATCCTATGGGAGTAGGTTTGTGAGCTGGCCACACACAGTAATAAAAATCAGCTGTTATAATAATTGATTCATCCAAGAGCCGTCGGTAGACTCTGTTTTACCTTCCTTGCCCTATTACCATAGGTAAGGAAAGTATCGCTTCCGAAAAAAATTAAGGTGCCCCAATTTCTAAATTTCTATACGTTTCAAGGTCCCCTGAGTCCAAAAACGTGGTTTTTGGTATTGGTCTGTATATATATATATTATATATATTATATATATATATATATATGTGTGTGTGTGTGTGTGTGAGTGCATGTGCATCTATGTACACGATATCTCATCTCCCCATTAACGGAATGACTTGAAATTTGAAATGTAGGTCCTCACAATAAGGATCCGACACGAACAATTTCGATCAAATGCAATTCAAGATGGCGGCTAAAATGGCGGAATGTTGTCAAAAGCAGGGTTTTTCACGATTTTCTCGGAAACGGCTCCAATGATTTTGATTAAAGTTATACCTAAAATAGTCATCGATAAGCTCTATCAACTGCCACCAGTCCCATATCTGTAAAATTTCAGGCTCCGCCCCATCTATGCAAAGTTTGATTTCAGATTCTCAATTATCAGGCTTCCTATTCATTTCAAACAAAAAATTCGAGTGGAAAAGATTGAGCATGAGAATCTCTACAATTAATGTCCAGTACATATCACCTAGAATAAAATAAGCTCGAAATTCGAGAAACTGTGATTTCAATTGCAAACTGTGGGCAACTATGAAGAGATAGAAGCCTCGTGTCCTCCAGCGTTATTGCCCTGTCACCAGCTGGCTCAAATCTTTGAATATAGACTTGAGATGCGCGGGAACACTAGCGTCACGTGATCAATTTTCATAATGGCAAGGAAATTTTGTGAGTGCGCCACATAAGATTTTTTCAATTTTCTTTCTAATGATTCACAAAATTTCAATTCTAATGTCGCGGTACGAACGAAGTCCAAACTTGGCTTGTAGAACTCGGAATGCTGTAATTTAGAATATGCACGGGGAAAATCAACAGCAAGGAGATAACTTTAAATTCCCAGCAAGCTGCATTCAACACTAAAAATAAAAACTGTTGCACGTTAGTTGTGCACACTTATGTACTTGTGGAAGTCCATATTGAGATAAAAGTGAATACTGATTATTGGATAATTTTCATGAAAATATAGTGCATCAGATTAAGCTAAGACTGAGCTCACCTGAGGAGGCGCAGCTTGGTGATATTATGGATATTAACCTTCTAGTCGTGACCCTATTTTTTTTCTGATGCTAATCGTGACCCTGGTCCCAGGACCCGCTTCTTTCATATTAATATCTCAATATATTTCAAGTTATAATGTTATTCTATGATTGTAATATGTCCAAGAGTTGATGAACGTAACGAGCACTAATGTAACAGAAATCGATCTTTATTATAATTTTAAAAATGAATTCATGAAACCTTGCATTTTTAGGGTAGTGAGAAGGAACGTTTGGTTATTATCTATATAATAAGGAGAGTAGGGTTGTGTTTGTTCGTGTGTTCGTTTGTTCGTGTGTTCATTGTTCATTTGTTTGTTTGTTTGCATCAAACATGTCAACTTGTGGATTGCATACCGGAAAAACAGGAATGATTTAGATCTCCAAATTTTGAACATAGATTCTAAAAGTATTAACTTCGTGCACTGGAAGCCCAAATTTCAATTTTCCTTCTAGATTTTTCAGAATTAATGTTCAAACTTCATTAATGGTACATACGATTTCATGAATATATTACCAATCATATGGTCGAAATTAAAAAAGAAACATCTGTTTTATTATTGCTTTCCACCTGATACCACTCAACCTCAATAATATTGTTCAATAATGATAAATATTTTCAATAATAATGATAATATCTTTATTTTAATAATAATAATAGTATTGTTTTGATAATTAATAAATATTTTCATTTTCACAAACTCTGTAGAATAATGGTGAATGTGAAAACCAGCTGCATCAAATTTATATCAAAAACATATCTTTAGAAAAAAACTTTCCCCAGTTGCACGTACGTCGGTTAACGTTAATCGCGATAAAATGCTATACTTTAATTGAGATTAATGCTAACTGGTGCATTTTGGTTGCACAAAAAAGAAATTTCAAACGATGATGCTGAATTGAAGTAAAAAATTTAACAGGCCATTCACAGGGAATTAAATCCAACTAACGCCGATTAGGTGCCTACGATAGCGACTTCCAAAATCAGTTTTTGGTGAAAAACTACAGAATTCAAAGTATGAGCTAAATTATAGAATGAATTTCATCCGTTAATAAAATAGGAAAGAGTATTTAGCTGATATTAGAATTCAAAATTAGATTCTAATTTCTTAGGTTAGTTTTCGATCTTCTTCGTTTGCAGATAACACGATACTGGCGAGTGGCAACAGACAGAACATCTTTATGGCGCATGCGTAATGAACAGTCACCACTTCAATAACATAACCTCACTTTTTTGCCATTTGTTTAGAATACTAATTTAATAACATCACTGTCGGATAAATTACATAAACTTAATCGGAATAAAAACTGATCTGTGTGGAACAGAAATGAATCCGTAAAACTAACGCTGATTTTGTTAATCGGCATAATGTCCATATTTAACAGACGTAAGTGCAACTTGCCCATAGTTTTGAAACTTCGTTTCCCTGATGCAAGTTTAAGCCTACATGTGGTACTCATTATTAATTTTTCAGCTAGAACAGCTTTTTGAGACAAAGTACTAAATAAACGTCTACAGTTTCATCATTGCTGTATCAGCAATATGAAAACGCATGCGCTAATATGTCTTTGAATAAAGGTGTTGATATTTATATAATAAATTATTCTCTTCCATTTTTATTCAAATGAAATTTCAAAATTATTACATCCCTGATAGAAGACTGACTCACTGTACAGTCAGTCGAAAATTTTAATATTGGAATGAGTGGTATTTTGGCAAGCTGAGCAAAAAAATAAGGTCATATGCACCTTTTCGTTATATCTTCAACTGAAAAATGAGTTTTATGGGTTGTCAAAACTCCCTCTGAAAGGGAAACTATCCAACTTTCTATCTTTTAGTAAATAAAAATGATCATTCTCCATTATCTTCTATACTAGTCTATTATAAAGGAAAGAACTGGATTATACACGTATACAGATGCAAAGTATAGGAAAATCATGTTTGACGCATCATCACGTCCTGAACTACTGAACTGATTAACTTGAAATTTTGCATATAGATTCTTGCTTACCGAGGATGGTTATAAAACCATTTCAAATTCTTCAATATTTGATTACATCAAGTTATCAGTTTGTCAAGTTTTCAATCATTTGTCATGCTTTCAGTTGTTGTAAGGAAGCAGCAGAACATTTCTCTGAAAGAGAAATTAGAAGATACGTATGATTGGGATCCTTCTCGAATGATAAAAACGGTTTTCTGTTGCACCCAAATCTTTTCGCCATTTGGAACTGCCATTTTGAATCCAACTTCTTTTTTTAATGAAAGGTGGTCATATGATACATGATTCCGATACAGGATTTCCAGAGAAAAGGTAAGGTGAAAACCGCAAATCGATATCTCAAACCTTCAAATTTATTCTCATTCATTTCCTTTATTATAGTATGAAGATTATAGATAGATGAATGATATATCCATCTATCTATCATCTTCTATACATAATAGAGGAAAGAACTGGCTTAAACACGTATACACGTGTAGGGGTAGGGAAATTATGTTTGACGCATCATCACGTCTGAACTACTGGACTGATTTACTTGAAATGCTGCTTATAAATTCTTAATCAACCGAGATTCTCATAGGCTAATTCCAACTTTTTTCCTATCGACCTTAGTTTTCGAGATATATCGATTTTTCGATATTTTCAGAAATGCCTACTTCGGTCATTAAATACTCAATAACTGGAAAACTACTGGTCGATTTCAATTTCAAGGTATTGTTGGAAAGATAAAATATTTTAACGAGACTAATGTAATTTTATTGTTGTTAGAAATTTTGTAGTTTTTATTTGGGCTTATACTTGAAAGAATGCTATTCTTCAAATTCAAAGTCAAATTCCAAACCGTTTTTTCTCGATTTTTTCTACGGGTAATTGAAGTGGTTTCAATCTTTCTAAAACTTCTCCATTTCATAAGCTTTCGAATGAGTATGAATTCAAAAAGGTAATTTCCATGATAAAGTTATGTCACAACTACTCATATTTGGAATAAAACCTTCAAAATGAGGAAATTCACAAACAGCATGCATCAAGTGATGATCCTAAATGGTGAAGTCACTGATTATTGCATTATCTTCGGTAGCATATAGCCTAAATCCTATAATTATGAATATTAATCATGCCTTTCACAAGATCCAACAAATTGATTCATATAATATAATTCAAAGTACTTGATGACAGAATTAAAAAACTGATGGCAATCATTCAGATGGTTATCAAGTTAAATATCATGCTCACTGCTGACAGCAATTCAGAAAGCCTTCATTTCTGTTTATGCAACTTCTGCTGCCGTTATGAAGCTTCCAGTTGCCCGTCTCACTTCGTGGGCCGTGTCTTCATCACTTTAAACGTCAGTCGAATTCTGAGAATCAGTTCCTCTCTGGTCTCTTGGTTCTCTGTAAACTTCACTTTTACAACCTACAAAAGTGGAAGTCCATTGGAGTAAGATTAGGTGAGCGTGGTGGCCAACTTACTGGTCCACCTCGGCCCAATCCACGCCCAGCATAATTATTGTATCAAGCCACACATGGACGTTCTAGCATATGAGGGAGGGGGGGCAGCCATCCAACTGAGCCACATATTCTGCCTCAACTTGAGAGTCACGTCTTCCATCAATTCGTGAAGCTCATTGACCAGGAAGTCCATAAAAAACGTCACCAATTTATTCTTGCAAGGAAAATGAAAAGTCCTGTATGTGTATTGTAGAAATTTACAGCACCAGCTCTTGTGAAAGTACTTGTTATATGTGATCTGCCCATAAAACGTTTTGAAACACAATCTTGTGCTAAGATCCAACGGCAAAACTGCATCAGGAAACTGCTCCTTGAAACAGTATCAGGTTCATTGAACTCTTGAACTACGGTATCATGAAACGGTCGAAAGTTACTGTTCTTCAATATTCTTTGAACTATCATTCTGAATATTCAACATCCCAGCTGCCCGCCGGATACTGGATCGAGGTTCTGCTCGAAATACTTTAGAATAGATTCTCAAGAGCTTCAGAAATTAAGACGGGCCTCTTGTATCTTGAAACTGATCCTAGACCCTCACCATATTGACATCTGTCACCTTAAAGACGTGTTATGATATGGGTGTTTTCGGTCAGGAAACGGCTCCTGTATATCTCCTCTGACTCTCTCGAATGGCATCCACACTCTCCATACACCAATAACATGTTTCAAGTACTCAAACAAGGTGATTTTTTTTATAATGAACGCGAACACTTCTCTACTAGCCGAAGTTGATACATATCATGCCAATAACTGGAAAGCACACTGAAAACTATACTAAAATAGGCTGAAACATACACTCTTGTTATTTTATTCGTGATTTATGGTACAGGGAATAATGCAAGTTATTGAAAAGTCATATCATAATAGAATGTTAAATGTGATCAAAACTTGTGAATATTGTCAGAGAGAAATCAGGTGATTTCACACTTAGGATCACCACTTGATGCATGCTGATTGGAATTTCCTCATTTTGAAGTTGTTCATTCCAGATATTAGCAGTTTTGAACACTTTATCATGAAACTTACCTTTTCGAATTTATACTCATTCGAAAGCTTATAAAATGGAGAAGTTTTTGAAATATGAAACGGGTAATTTTTTTTACCTGTAGAAAAATCGAGAAAAAACGTTTGGTATTTGTCTTGAATTTGAAGAATAGCATTCTTTCAAGTATAAGCCCGATAAATTTCTAACAACAAATAAAATGCATTAATCTCGTTAAAAATATTTTTATCTTCCAACAATACCCTTGAAATTGAAATTCGACCAGTAGTTTTCCAGTTATTGAGTATTTAATGACCGGAAGTAGGCATATTCTGAAAATATCGAAAAATCGAATATATCTCGAACGAAACTAAGGTCGATAGGAAAAAAGTTTACTGATAATAATTTGTCACAATGTCGAGTAAAATCTATGGTCAACGGCTGTTACAACCTTGGTGGAAACCTGTATGAGATCATATAAAGTTCACTTTAAGGGAGGTTTAGTACCCAAAGGATCACTTGAAGTTCATTGGTTTCACTATCGTCTTACTCGGGTCAGATATTCTTATCTGAACTATGAATTTTATCTTTATCATCACTGATGTCATTGGAATAGATTTCTAGAAGTCAATTTGTACATTTCTCGAGATCTCTGTTCAAAATGTACATGTTGACAGCTTGAATCCAATCACTATTGCATAAAATTGTGCATTTGAGAAAAATAAAAAAGTTACGTTAGTCGTGACCCTTGGGTCTAATGCAGACTCGAATGGTGCAATCAATTCATTGTGTTGATGGAAAAATAATTGGAGCGTGTTCAAAGATTGGCATTTTTACTGAAGTGTTGTGTGCATACACGCTGATTGACTTGTTTTTATGAAATCGCACTTAAAATAAATTCGCAAAAATTTTGTAGTCACTATCTGTCATTGGCAATTGGGAACCAGTTCGGTGATAAATTTGTCCCTGAATATTATGGAAGTAGACATAATCCATCCTGAACAAGGAGTCATTTGAAAGCAATTGTTTATATTGCTGGATATTTTTCAAAAAATTTTGGAGTCTGCTTCATTTCCGGAAACAATGGATGAAGTGGTTCTGGTGGTGGAGTCATTGAATCAATAATTTGACTTGACCACTGGCGCAAAAACAATTGGTCTTCATTTATATACTTATATGCCCCACAGTACTGACACACAATGTACATTGTGCCAATAGCAACAATTTACCGTGAACTGTACTCGATGCCGAGTTATAGTTGAATGCAGCTCCCTGGAAATTGAATGGTATATCTCCTTGCTGCTGATTTTCCATGCATATTCAAATTTACAGCATTTCGAGTTCTAGGACCCAAGTTTGGACGTCGTTCGTACCGCGGCATTATTGGGAATTGACTTTTTGTGATTGAATGCAGCTCGCTGGAAATTGAATGATATATCTCCATGCTGCTGATTTTCAAATGCATATTCTAAATTTACAGCATTTCGAGTTCTAGGACCCAAGCTTGGACGTCGTTCGTCCCGCGGCATTATTGGGAATGAACTTTTGTGATTGAATGCAGCTCGCTAGAAATTGAATGGTATAATCTCCTTGCTGCTGATTTTCCCATGCGTATTCCAAATTTACAGCATTTCAGGTTCTAGGACCCAAGTTGGACGTCGTTCGTACCGCGGCATTTTGGGAATTGAACTTTTGTGATTGAATGCAGCTCGCTGGAAATGAATGGTATATCTCCATGCTGCTGATTTTCCAATGCATATTCTAAATTTACAGCATTTCGAGTTCTAATACCATGCTTGGACGTCGTTCGTACTGCGGCATTTATGGGAATTGAACTTTTGTGATTGAATGCAGCGCGCTGGAAATTGAATGGTATATCTCCTTGCTGCTGATTTTCCCATGCATATCTAATTTACAGCATTTCGAGTTCTAGGACCCAAGTTTGGACGTCGTTCGTACCGCGGCATTATTGGGAATGAACTTTTGTGATTGAATGCAGCTCGCTGGAAATTGAATGGTACCTATATCTCCTTGCTGCTGATTTTCCCATGCATATTCTAAATTTACAGCATTTCGAGTTCTAGGACCCAAGCTTGGACGTCGTTAGTACCGCGGCATTATCGGGAATTGAACTTTTGTGATTGAAGCAGCTCGCTGGAAATTGAATGTATCTACCATGCTGCTGATTTTCCAATGCATATTCTAAATTTACGCATTTCGAGTTCCTGGACCCATGCTTGGACGTCGTTCGTACTGCGGTATTATGGGAATTGAACTTTTGTGATTGAATGCAGCTCGCTGGAAATTGAATGGTATATCTCCTTGCTGCTGATTTTCCCGCATATTCTAAATTTACAACATTTCGAGTTCTAGGACCAAGTTTGGACGTCGTTCGTACCGCGGCATTATTGGGAATCAAACTTTGTGATTGAATGCAGCTCGCTGGAATTGAATGATATATCTCCTTGCTGCTGATTTTCCCATGCATAATCTAAATTTTCAGCATTTCGAGTTCTAGGACCCAAGTTTGGACATCGTTCGTACCACGGCATTATTGGGAATTGAACTTTTGTGATTGAATGCAGCTTGGGAAATTGAATTTATATCCTTGCTGCTGATTTTCCCATGCATATTCTAAATTTACAGCATTTCGAGTTCTAGGACCCAAGTTTGGCGTCGTTCGTACCGCGACATTATTGGGAATTGAACTTTGTGATTGAATGCAGCTCGCTGGAAATTGAATGGTATATCTCCTTGCTGCTGATTTCCCCAGCATATTCCAAATTAGAGCATTCGAGTGCTAGACCCAAGCTTGGACGTCGTTCGTACCGCGGCATTATGGGAATTGAACTTTTGTGATTGAATGCAGCTCGCTGGAAATTGTATGGTATATCTCCTTCCTGCTGATTCTCCCATGCATATTCAAATTTACAGCTTTCGAGTTCTAGGACCCAAGTTTGGACGTCGTTCGTACCGCGGCATTTTGGGAATGAACTATTGTGATTGAATGCAGCTCACTGGAAATTGATTGGTATATCTCCTGCTGCTGATTTTCCCAGGCATATCTAATTTACAGCATTTTGAGTTCTAGGACCCAAGTTTGGACGTCGTTCGTACCGCGGCATTATTGGAATTGACTTTTGTGATTGAATGCAGCTCGCTGGAATTGAATGGTATATCTCCTTGTTGCTGATTTTCCATGCATATTCCAAATTTACAGCTTTCGAGTTCTAGGACCCAAGTTTTTGACGTTGTTCGTACTGCGGCATTATTGGGAGTTGAACTTTTGTGATTGAATGCAGCTCACTGGAAATTGAATGGTATATCTCCTTGCTGCTGATTCTCCCATGCATATTCTAATTTACAGATTTCGAGTTCTAGGACCCACAGTTGGACGTCGTTCGTACCGCGGCATTATTGGGAATTGAACTTTTGTGATTGAATGCAGCTCGCTGGAATTGATGGTATATCTCCTTGCTGCTGTTTTTCCATGCATATTCTAAATTTACAGCATTTCGAGTTATAGGACCCAAGCTTGGACGTCGTTTGTACCGCGGCATTATTGGGAATTGAACTTTTGTGATTGAATGCAGCTCGATGGAAATTGAATGGTATATCTCCTTGCTGCTGATTTTCCCAAGCGTATTCTGAATTTACAGCATTTCGAGTCTAGGACCCAAGTTTGGACGTCGTTAGTACCGCGGCATTATTGGGTATTGAACTTTTGTGATTGAATGCAGCTCGCTGGAATTGAATGGATAATCTCCTTGCTGCTGATTTTCCATGCATATTCCAAATTTACAGCATTTCTAGTTCTAGGACCCAAGTTTGGACGTCGTTCGTACCGCAGCATTATTGGGAATCGAACTTTTGTGATGAATGCAGCTCGCTGGAAATTGAAGGGTATATATCCCTTGCTGTCTGATTTTCCCATGCATATTCTAAATTTTCAGCATTTCGAGTTCTAGGACCCAAGTTTGGACGTCGTTCGTACCGCGGCATATTGGGAATTGAACTTTTGTGATTGAATGCAGCTTGCTGAAATTGAATGGTATATCTCCTTGCTGCTGATTTCCCCATGCATATTCTAAATTTACAGCATTTCGAGTTCTAGGACCCAAGTTTGGACGTCGTTCGTACCGCGGCATTATTGGGGATTGAACTTTTGTGATTGAATGCAGCTCGCTGGAAATTGATGGTATATATATTGCTGCTGATTTCCCCATGCATATTCCAAATTTACAGCATTTCGAGTGCTAGGACCCAAGCTTGGACGTCGTTCGTACTGCGGCATTATTGGGGATTGAACTTTTGTGATTGAATGCAACTCGCTGGAAATTGAATGGTATATCTCCTTCCTGCTGATTCTCGTTCTGTATTCTAAATTCACAGTATTTCGAGTTCTAGGACCCAAATTGGACGTCGTTCGTACGCGGCATTATTGGAATTGAACTAGGTGATTGAATGCAGCTCGCTGGAAATTGATTGGTATATCTCCTTGCTGCTGATTTCCCCATGCATTTGAATATTCAAATTTACAGCATTTCGAGTTCTAGGATCCAAGTTTGGACATTGTTCGTACCGCGGCTTTATTGGGAATTGAACTTTTGTGAATCAGAAAGAAAATTGACAAACAGATCAAATACCAATAAGTTTGAATAAGTAACTGAATATATGGACTAATAACCAATATTATGTAATAACTGTAACGAAATATTTACTAAAAATCAATTAATTCTAAACACAGAAGGCAGCACAATATTATTCGAAACAAAGCTATGTATTTAGTGCATTTAAGTCTTTAA
>NW_024093910.1:0-11025 GCF_014356525.2 Nilaparvata lugens | reverse complement strand
CTGTATAAGTATAGATTACTCATTAAAATCAAGCAATTCCAAATCATCCATTCAAATGATTCCGAATGATTGTAAATGGATTCAATCAGAATGAGAAAAAAATTCAAAGATTTGAAATTATTGTAAATGATTTTAAAGTAATTATAATTGTCTCTTTCAAATCACTTCAAAGTACTTTAAATCAGTTGACTCCAATCATTCTAAATTATTCGTAAATCATTTCCAACATTGGTCTTCAAGTAATTGAAAAGTACTTCAAAGTACTCATTCAAATCATTTTAAGTAATTTATAAATCATTTTCAATCATTGGTCTTCAAATGATTGAAAAGTACTTTACTAAATCATTTAAGGTAATTATAAACATTTTCAATATTGGTCTCCATGACATTTCATGAAGAATTAAAAGTAATTTGAAAGTACTTTAAATGATTTAACTTGCCCTAAAAAGAGGTGACAAATTTCAAATCACTGGCAATTAGTTTCAAGCACTTTCAATCATTTCCTTGCGCTTGGGTAGTGTAGCGGACGCTAAACACTGAATACGGATACCTTAAAATATTACCTGTGAAGAATAAGCATACAAAATCATACAGGTCGAGCAAAAATCCGATGTAGATAATTTACGGGACTGCGTCTCTAATAAGTTCTGAAGGATTAAAATACGGTACTTGGACCAAATATCGTTCAGAATATATTTCGAGAACAGAGTCTTGTCGGGTTTTAAACTCTATTGTAGGAAATTATATGATCTCTGGCTGCATCTGCTGTACTGAAATGTATTCGCTCCTAAGTCGAGGTTGGTAACAGATAAAAGCTGATATATGAGCAGGTAAGGACAAAGAACAAATATCTCGATCTGACCCCACTCACTACATCCACTTAGACCTGTTCCAATATCCAGCTTAATTCAATCATTGCAATGATCGTATTCGATCGGTTCTTGATGATATAGAACGTATCAGAACAATAATTGACAGGCTTAAGAAATAATCGAACTCAGGAAACAAATTAACAAAATTGAAATATATTATAATAAATATATGATCTCACAGTGCAGATTCAGAAATAGTTTACAGATTGAAAGTGTTTCAACATTGACAAAAATGATTAGCAGTTTCTTGTACTTGCATGATACCATGCGTGATTTGACAGAATTTTACAATTGATAAATTTAACAGTTTTGAAAAAATAGTGAAAAATGAATAAAAAGTGTTTTAAAAATTGTTCGGGGTCGTGGTTCTGGCAGCGGAGGATAGTTAATCAACTACAAATTCTTAGAATTCTATATGAATAAATTCTAGGCTCTTAATAACTAAAAGCGCTTGTCGGCGTGGCCAATAATTAACGAAGAAAATTTTTATTTTCTGCACTGAAATATTTTCGAAGCGTAGATTGGGGCCCTTCAAACTTATAACTCACGTGAAATTCCTTGTGGTCGTGGTTTTCTTCTTTATATCAAAATGTTTGGTCGGCAGCAATCCAGGCTTCGGTCTCGGCACGTGGGGAATTTTAATTTAAATATATCCTTCACCAAATTAATTAAAGGATAATTTAACTTTAAACTTTAATTTATCGATTGCTGAACATAGATTTACGAATAACAAATAGAATAGCCTAAAATATTGGCTCACAAAATAAAACATATAAAATCGAACGAGAATTTTTACGAATAGGTCTTGGTAACTATAAAGAGATCTGAACGGTGAGGATTTCAAAAGGGAAGTGCTGTCTTTTCTCTAAGCTTCTTGGCTAGACCTTTCTTCTGAGAATCTCGGTGTAATAATTTGCATAAAAATTTGCCATTGGTAGAATGATTATGACATAGATGTGACGTCAGTGGCAGGCAGTAGAATATAATTCCTTAATTATAATAATAACTCAGTTTATATAATTCTTAAAACTGCTTAATCTTCTAGACATAGTTCCTCTTATACGATGTACATGTGCTAGCGTATATGATAAGGCAGGTTTGTTGTCTGATAGTAGATTAACATATGTTGTTTTCAAACGATCACCTTTTTGGTGCTCTTTCTATGCACTATGATTGGCTTAGGCTTGCCAAAGAGATTCGATCACCATGTGGTTCAGTTGAAATAATAATAATAATTTAATATTCTTATACAATTCTTATTATGTTGAGACTGTTATAATTAATTTCTGCTGTTTTTATCAATAATATACTGTTCATGCTATGACCTAGTTAGTTACAATAAGACCTGACATTATAATATAATTTCTTAAGTAATAAATAATTTCAACAATAATATAACATTTTATTTTTATTCGAAATTCTTGGTCCTTTATTGATAGTTTTTTAATTTTTAGGAATGATATTATACCTTGCATGAAACCGGCATGACATTTGACAATACTTTGAATCAGTCAGCTGTGTTCGAGCTGCTTTAAACATCTGATCGGAGTAAACAAAGTGTAACCTCAAAATTCAATGAGCAATTCATAAATAATTCGTGCTTTATTTGCAGAATAATTATAATTTATTAAATAATTTTCTAGAAAATATTCAGTACAGAACGGTACTCTTATCTAATATACAGTTACTGATAAGTAAGTTTTATCGCTCGGTCGCTAACTACTCCTTTAGCAAATTCTTTCCTTTTAAGAAGGTAATCACAATTTTCTCTCTTCTCATGAGGTCTATTTGAAAAATTCATCACACAAAAGCCCCCAGGATATTTTAAATAGGTAATTGGGAGACGAGTCGAAACGATGACTATTTGAAAATCATATTGTGATGAATATACCATTTCATCTCCTTACTTCTACAAAAACTTCACACTTACACTAAAAACGAATATCATGCACTTTGGCTATGAGAAAAATAACTAATTGATTGTTCCTTTCATTGGATACAATCTAATATAATAATTAATGAGGTCTCTTTGGATCCTTCATTAAAACAACTCCACAACTTCCATTCACGGGTGGCTTATGAGCAGACCATAACTATCACAAATATACAAAATTCAGCATATTATCCTCTTGGGATTCAAACAGTATTTGCAACAAATATAGATTTTCATCATCTTTTCTGATTATTAAAGTTTCGATGTTTTGTCTGGCTTTTACATAAATTGGGTGAGAGTGTGATTTAACTTCGGTGACTTGACAATTGACTACCGTTTGACTCGAGCAATTTCTTTTTTACGCTTAGTACATTGTGTACAAACAGGGTTACACTTGAAGTGATTTTGGACTTTTATCAATGCTGGTTACAAATACTATGTTTTCAAGGTATATTCATGATTTGAATTACATTCATGATCCTTTGATGCAACAATAATAATTTCACATTTGAAGGTAAGAATTTCATTTTCTTTTGAGCTTTTTAGAGATACATTTATATGACATAGAACATGCACATTTCGTGCAATTTAACATAAATATATTTTTGGTTGCGTTTTTACTTATAATTTCACATTAATAATAGGTTACAATAATTAATAACAATATTGCTTTGATTCCATTAAAATTGACTCTATGATCGCACACATGGTGGTGTGACGAAGAAAATTATCGAACAGGCTTTGGCTCTGAATAGATTTTTCTATCGATTCTGTATTTCGGTTAGATTTATACATTTTTTCAAATAAACTTTGTTTATTTTCTTTCCTCCTATTCACTACTAACTTCATCTTATTTCTAATTTACAATTATTTTCTGTTGATAATACAATTTTTGTTTTGTTTTCAGTTGGGCGGATATAACTAGGCATTGTTTCTGTGATGACTATGACACGAGGTGGATGGCTTGATCAGGTTGGAAATTCTTAAAGTTGTTTTCAGTTTCAATTTCTTGACTTAAAGTTGATTTCAATTTCTTCCTTTGAAGTGGACTTATAATGTTTCCTTATTAGCTGAGATGCGGCGAAGTTTAGGTTATGTTGATTAGGCTGCAGTAGAAATATGCTAGTTTGCAAAGATGTGATTCAATGGGTGGGCTGTGACTATGAAGAAGTTTGATAATTTGTGTAATTTACAACGTAGATTCCAGTAAATTCAAAAATTATTTCTTTCTCAAGCCCCATCTAAAAATTTATTCGGTGTCATTCAAGGTCCAATTTTGATTTGTGACTATCTGTTTTATCAACTTTGTTTAAAACGAATGTGTCGACGAAGTAGGTAGATCTTTCAGCCAGTGTTGTTCTTCCTTGTTGACCGGTGACATGCAGTTGATATCCTTAAACCTTACATGCCGGTGGTGTCTGTGGGTTCTTCTAAATAATATTTTCCTTTTCTGCATGCTAGTGTACAGTCTGTTTGATTTCAACCTGACATGACTGCGGTGGTTGTAGGTCTCTTGACACTATTTTTCTTCTGCATGGCGGGGAAAAATCTGATATTCAACTCAGCCTAACATGATGGCGGTGTAAATGAACTCTATTAGTTGGTTCTTCTTTGCCGTATTGGAATCCTTCTTTTTTGTTGTTTTGATTCATAGGTTTCCGGCTTTGGTTGTGATTTTGATTTGTTGTAGGTTTTCGTTTTACTTCTATTGTTTGGCGAACTATCTTCATGAGTGCTGGGTTTGTCTGTTGCAGGTGCTGTCCTCGGTGGCTCGGAGATACGGGCGGTCGGTGGTCCGGACTGCTCTTCAACTTGGTCGGCAACGTCCTTGGACTCCTGGTGTCTGGCGCGCGGTGGTACGGCTGGCCTCTCTATGCCATGGATGACGTCCTCGGCTTGGCAGTGGTGTCGTCCGACCTCTCGGCGCTCTGCGGGTGCTGTGCGACTTGGTATTAATACTCTCAGTAGGTTGGTCCTTCCATACATGGGTCACGTTCGCTTGTTTGTTTGACTTTCACCCTTCATTGTACCCTTTTCCACATGTACATGTCCTTTAGGCTGACTTTGATGTTAAGTTTTTGTATGCATATCTTGGGATATCCTATCTAATCGATTATTGGTTCGACAAGGATTTATCCAGACGCTCGGTAAATCTTTGATGGTATTATCTGTATCATGGAATGCTCTGTCCATTCGCTGACTCAACTTCTCCAAACCCTGTTCATTTACCTCCTTTACTTCTTGAACTTCCCTTTTTAATTCTTTCTTGTTTGGTCACTTTTTTCGTTTAGGTGTTATTCTTCTTTTGTTGGGTCACTTTTTCATTTAGATTGTTTATTTCTGCATTTGTTTTATTTATTGCTCCATTGGTTTTCCTTATTTCTTCAGGTGAGGGTCCATCAACGGCGGAGCGGGTGCATGGTAACGGTTAACCGCTGGTTTTTTATCCGAGCAACGGTGCGAGAAATGGGAGTTCTGTTTCTGAGACGTCATCGACTGAGTGCTCTTTGATGTTTCGTCCTCCGGTTCTTGGGCTACCAACGTATCTTCCACCAGAATGCAGCTCTCCTCTACCTGCGTCGAAGATAAATCATCCAGTACATTGGGATGGAAATCGGCGGATGCGGTGCCAGATGCAGGTGGCAGTGAACAGTCGGGTGAGATGTCTTCGGTGTCCGACAGACTTGGATTGACCTGGTCATTGCCTGCCATGGTTTGCGGAAAAATAATGCGACGAAAAGGTGTGGTGAATAAAAAATGTGAAAGTGTTGATGTGATATACAAAATAATTGGTAAGAAATCCAATAGAAATTGTTATAGCTTTGTAGTGAGTGAAATACAGAAAAAAAGGTTTAGCAATGTGTTCAGTGATAAAATGAATCAAGTTAGCAATATCGTTAACATAAAATGATAATAACATACAGGATACAATGGACACTTATGCGGTAACGAAGGTACGTCTCTTATAATTATTACTCTATTATTATAAATATTTACTCTTATAAGTTCTCGCCGCAATTCTATATAGGGCTAGTATTCTTCGCAAATTTTATATAAAAGCAGCAGCATTCTACTTGAATTATTCCGCAATATATCCGTGATTTAATTTTACTTCCCTCTTTATGCCTTAAAAAATTTTTAAAAATGCAGTAAATAAATTCGATCCTTTTTCCGTAAATTTCTATAAATTGTTTTGGCATAGACCTAATGCTCTTTAAATAATATGACTTCTCTTATGGTATTTCTTATACTATAACTTATAGTATGACCATTTTCGAATAACATAATAATGAAATTCTGAGTTCAATTTTTCCTCTAAAAAATTCATCAATCAATAAATTTCTTTTGCGTTCAAAAATTGGGTATGGCACGTCTTGCTGTTTTATATAACAGTGAACAGTTAATATTAAATTTGAAGAAATTCACAACCATGAATTTTTCAAAAAATTTTCCCGTTGTCAGCGCTACAGTATACTGAGCAACTAAATAATCCTCGTAGTCAATTATCCACCTCTTCAATGCCTATCACTGTTGGGCGCCAAATTGTGTGGAGCGGTTTTTTTTTTAACAGCTTCACATATGTAGAGTGAATCTTGTACTAAATCAATGGTGTTGAGGTTATAAATTTTGTAACTGCGTGCGTGGACGCTAAGTGTACACCAGACTGATTGATTCACTACAAGATTCAATACAATTGTCAGAGTCGCAGGAGGCCTAAACGCTCGCTCACCCTTGATTCTTCTTATGACAGATTGTATGGTGATGAAATTTTTATAAGTAGTGTAGCGGACGCTAAACACTGAATACGGATACCTTAAAATTATTACCTGTGAAGAATGAGCATACAAAATCATACAGGTCGAGCGAAAATCCCGATGTAGATAATTTACAGGACTGCGTCTCTAATAAGTTCTGAAGGATTAAAATACGGTACTTGGACCAAATATCGTTCAGAATATATTTCGAGAACAGAGTCTTGTCGGGTTTTAAACTCTATTGTAGGGAATTATATGATCTCTGGCTGCATCTGCTGTACTGAAATGTATTCGCTCCTAAGTCGAGGTTGGTAACAGATAAAAGCTGATATATGAGCAGGTAAGGACAAAGAACAAATATCTCGATCTGACCCCACTCACTACATCCACTTAGACCTGTTCCAGTATCCAGCTTAATTCAATTATTGCAATGATCGTATTCAATCAGTTCTTGATGATATAGAACGTATCAGACACAATAATTGACAGGCTTAAGAAATAATCGAACTCAGGAAACAAATTAACAAAATTGAAATATATTATAATAAAATATATGATCTCACAGTGCAGATTCAGAATATAGTTTACAGATTGAAAGTGTTTCAACATTGACAAAAATGATTAGCAGTTTCTTGTACTTGCATGATACCATGCGTGATTCGACAGAATTTTACAATTGATAAAATTTAACAGTTTTGAAAAAATAGTGAAAAATGAATAAAAAGTGTTTTTAAAAATTGTTCGGGGTCGTGGTTCTGGCAGCGGAGGATAGTTAATCAACTACAAATTCTTAGAACTTCTATATGAATAAATTCTAGGCTCTTAATAACTAAAAGCGCTTGTCGCGTGGCCAATAATTAACGAAGAAAATTTATATTTTTCTGCACTGAAATATTTTCGAAGCGTAGATTGGGGCCCCTTTTAACTTATAACTCACGTGAAATTCCTTGGTGGTCGTGGTTTTCTTCTTTAGATCAAAATCGTTTGGTCGGCAGCAATCCAGGCTTCGGTCTCGGCACGTGGGGAATTTTAATTTAAATATCTCCTCACCAAATTAATTAAGGGATAATTTAACTTTAAACTTTTAATTTATTGATTGCTGAACATAGATTTACGAATAACAAATAGAATAGCCTAAAATATTGGCTCACAAATGAAACTTATAAAATCAAACGAGAATTTTTTTACGAATAGGTCTTGGTAACTATAAAGAGATCTAAACGGTGAGGATTTCAAAAGGGAAGGGCTGTCTTTTCTCTAAGCTTCTTGACTAGAACCTTTCTACTGAGAATCTCGGTGTAATAAATTTGCATAAAAATTTGCCATTGGTAGAACGATTATGACGTAGATGTGACGTCAGTGGCAGGCAGTAGAATATAATTCCTTTAATTACAATAATAACTCAGTTTATATAATTCTTAAAACTGCTTAATCTTCTAGACATAGTTCCTCTTATACGATGTACATGTGCTAGCGTATATGATAAGGCAGGTTTGTTGTCTGATAGTAGATTAACATATGTTGTTTTCAAACGATCACCTTTTTGGTGCTATTTCTATGCACTATGATTGGCTTAGGCTTGCCAAAGAGATTCGATCACCATGTGGTTCAGTTGAAATAATAATTAATAATTTAATATTCTTATACAATTCTTATTATGTTTGAGACTGTTATAATTAATTTCTGCTGTTTTATCAATAATATACTGTTCATGCTATGACCTGTTAGTTACAATAAGACCTGAAATTAAATATAATTTCTTAAGTAATAAATAATTTCAACAATAATATAACATTTTATTTTTTATTCGAAATTCTTGGTCCTTTATTGATAGTTTTTAATTTTAGGAATGATATTATACCTTGCATGAAACCGGCATGACATTTGACAATACTTTGAATCAGTCAGCTGTGTTCGAGCTGCTTTAAACATCTGATCGGTAGTAAACAAAGTGTAACCTCAAAATTCAATGAGCAATTCATAAATAATTCGTGCTTTATTTGCAGAATAATTATATTTTATTCAATAATTTCTAGAAAATATTCAGTACAGAACGGTACTCTTATCTAATATACAGTTACTGATAAGTAAGTTTTATCGCTCGGTCGCTAACTACTCTTTAGCAATTCTTTCTTTTAAGAAGGTAATCACAATTTTTCTCTCTTCATGAGGTCTATTTGAAAAATTCATCACAATATATATATATATATATATATATTATAATATATATATATTGTCACATTATTTTTTATAGTGAATACGATTAGCCTCCTGCTTGGCATCAATCGTAGAGCATAAGAATATTTAATAATCATAAAATCTGGTCGTGGTTTTACTAGGATATAGTCTCATAAAAAATCTTATAGGCCCAGATATGAGCTTCCACAATAATACTGATAATTTATTAAAAAAAACATATATAATATATATATATATATATATATTATATATATAAAGCTTATATCCTACAATATTGAGGAATAAAAATAAATCATACACCATAAAAATTTGATACATATATTAACAAATATCTCAAAAAATAAATCAGAGCAAATATATAGAGCGACAGAAATATATAAAATAACAAGAAACGAAATCAATAAAATATCACAGATTAATATTTTTCTTTAAATTCTATAGCACGAAACGCTACCATGTGCTTTCATTTTTATGATCATGCATTATTTGCATGTAGCTTCGATATCAACTTGCTGATACTTGTCAACTTGGATGATTCTATTTAGAATCTAAATTCTTAAGTCAGCATGATAAATTGACAAACTAGTAATCCAAATATATGTTAAATTCTATAGTTCTAATAGATTTCTTTGTAATAAATATATTTTTTATCTCAGGGTGTGTGATTCGGCACCTGACGGAATAGATAGATCAATTCATCTAGTGAATCAGAGCTACATTAAATTATCGCAAATTATATTGTAGAAATTAATGATCATATAAATAATGTATTAACAGCCTAGATCTTAGTCTTCTTTGATTGATGGATCATTTGATATATGGATTGATTCGTTACTATCTAATAAAATACCTTTTATACTATATTTACTTGCGCAAGTATTTTTACCAAATTCTTAATTTAAAAAAACCCTTTCGACGAGCTAGCTTTGATTCTTTTTATTTCGAAGCACTGAGGGGCACCCCTATCACTATTCAATATTTTTCACTCACGTGCCGGAATTTCTATGAGCTGCTGGTGTTGATCCAAACTCCTGGTGGTCCTGGATTATTGTAGCCGGAGTCGTCTCTTCCAAGGGGTTAAAAGATTATTTAAAATGACTTTTGCTTTACATTAGCATCACAAAGTCTTATGAGAAAATTTAGCAATTCAATTTAACTTTAAATTATTGAAAAGGTACAGTAAAGTATTGTGCTCTATAATTTTTGGTGACCTCTCATGGTGATGGTTGACAGGCAAGTGGGGAGTTCTCTCTTCTCTCATTCACAATTTTCATTTCCGATTTCTAAATTTACATGAAATTTAAATAAGATTTGTTCTCTGTTCCTCCACCATTCATGGCTCAAATAGACCATACCAAAATATTAAACTATTACTTATGTTACATCTTTAATAATCAATTTGCCTTCGGGCTGTATCCAAAATATAAACTGTACAACAATATTTTATAAATTCTTATCATTTGTCGAAGTATATACAAATATATTTGAATCGGCTCACTATTGCCACCTATCAATTGCCACTATTTGATTGGTGCATGCAAATTATACAGTATTATGCGCCTAGTAACCTCCTACTTCCTAATACATTAATTATTTTTGTTGGGGTTTTTTAATATGCTTTTACATGCAAAGTAATTTTTTACCGATTATAAGTTGTTTCGTATATTACAATAATTAGCCACATGGGACGTTTAGTTCCTCAAGTTGAATACTGTTTTGCACAATAAGTTTCTGCCAAGGTGTTTGGTCAGATTCTACGTTGTGCGACTCGGTCGATCATTAGGTTGCCGATCAGTAGATGTTTTATGCCTAACCTCAAATTTCAATTTTTATATATATTATACAGTAGCAAAAATTATTTCCATTCCTATTCGGCTGTTGTACAATTTGGCCAGGATGCCTGATATTATCTAATCATTAACGTTATCATCTTTGGCGATATTAGCCCATTATTTCACTTAGACCTATAAATTTTTCAAATAGGAATTTTATTTATCCATCCAAATTTAAATATGTTACAATATATATATATGAGAATTAGATGTTAAATTATATATCACTATTTGAGATTATTAAATATGCTCAGTTAATGTACATAAATATCAATATTATTATTATTTGCATAATAAGATTTATAGAAGCTCAAGTTCACAAGATAAATTTTTACTAATTTCCACTGACGGCCAAACCTATGCCTTGAGATTTTATATCTTAAGTATCAATTATTATTGAATGTTTTATATTATTGAGAATCTGAGATATAAAA